>NW_008705254.1:5731448-5825672 GCF_000326865.2 Helobdella robusta
AATCAAAATTTTTTCTTGCGTATTTTGTTTAAATTAAATAGAATTGATCACATTAGCCATTATTATAATATGGCAAATATTTTAAATGTAAGTCAATTACACACTGTTTATTCTTTAACTTTCTGTCCGTTACTTCATAAGCAAATTATCATATTTAAAAACCATAATACTCGATCCTTGAGATATAATTCTGATTTTTATTTTTCTAAACCCAGGTCAAATTTTTATATAAATTCAGTACTTTTTTTATCAATGCATCTTTGGGATTTACTGCCAATATATGCTAAGAATTCATTGACTCTATGTTCTTATAAAACTATAATAAACAAATTGGTTCGTTCAAATTACTTTTCTTGATTAATTTTTAATATAGCAACTCGACCATTTAGTTTTATTGTCTTAATTTTCATATTACTCGAAAATGTTTTATTATTATTATTAGTGTATAGTTAAAAGAATTCCTTTCTCATCATCTATTATTTTTATATTTTGTTTATAATAGAATTAGTTTCATGTTTATGTTTATTACTATCCATAATCCTTTTCTATTGTGTATAGGTGGCCCTACAAGTTGATACTTCAGGTCTCCTAGCGAAAAACTGTTGTTATTTTGCTGAATAAAGCTATTTTTGAATTGAATTGAATATATAATTGAATTGTAATTATCATTATTGTAATAATTTTATCATTATTGTAATAATTGAAATATAAAAATTTTAAAGTTCCAAGCTGTTTAGTGGTCATTATATAAATGTCTCAGCATCATTAATATCCACAAACTACAACAACAATTATCCTCACGACCTAGTTCAAACAAAAACAACTACAACCAGCTTAGCTTCATTCATTAATTCTTAAGTTATTTGGAAAAACTAAGGTATGTCAAATGAAAATGTTTAGTTTGCAGTAGGGATCATCCAATTTGCATTGGAATGAATAAACATGTTGATAATTTTTGTGGAGTTTAGCAGACTGGTTACCATAACGAAAGTGTACATACCAGCTGTCGTTATAATAAAACTGTTCATTAAATTGGCTGTATTGGTTGTATAATGAAAGTGCTATCAGTGGTTATCATAATGATAATGCTCACATGTATCATTCACATGCTACTTGCCAAAGATAATTTGTTACGATTCTGTTTGAACATTTTTGATAAATGTTTAAAGAAATAACTTTTTACTCAAAATAATTAAAAGTTATAATCGGGTTTACAGATAAATGCACATGTTTACTTATTCATATAGCTGCAAGAACGTTTTCATAATTTTTTCAGTTAAATTTTTGAGATTCTTATATACTTTTGAAAATAATAAGAATTGAATTAATTTCATTTGGAATAATTCTGCTGTAACAACAAATAAATTAAATCAATAAATAAAAAACTTGTCTTCAGCACAAAGAAAAATTAAGCAATTTATAAAGTAACATAAAAAATATTACTATAAACATTAACATAATTAATGTTACAACAACACCATGTAGTAGCAAATATTAAGTGAATTTATTATCATTGCATTAAAATTCAAAAAATAAATTTGGTGTGTGTGGTGTATCACAATACTTACATTATATTTGTTACCATGTATATGTACTATCATAATTATTATAACCATCATGTATAACACCATGGTTCTTATTATCACCATTGCTAACAATCTTCTTCACTATACCTACCATCTCTCCCACTGTCTTAATCATAACTTCATTTTTCAATCAATAAATGATAAAAATCTAAACAGCTTGAGCTCTAATACATAACATATAAAATATAAAATGTACACATACATTATATATAGATGTTATATGTATGTATGTATGTATGTATGTACAACTGCACAAAGTTACACACATACGAAGCAGTATGAATGTTTGCATTGTTCAGCTCATAAATATTTCAGTGTTCAAGCCTTATATCTATAATTATCATGTGATGAGCTAAAAATAAACTAACTAAGGCTAAAAATAGAAAAAAAATTAGCAACATCTGTTAGCCTTCAAATTTAAGATGACACAGAACAAATTAGTAATGAAAGAAATAACACGATGAAAATGATTATGACGATGAAGATACAATACAAATCAAGATGATGATGATGATAATTATAAAGACAATCAATGCAAGTGCTGCAAGGATGTTGTTTGGGCTGATAGTGCAAATCTGAAAGTGTTTTAAATAACAATTATGTTTGTCAGTTGAATATAAGATTTATGCCATGAAATGCTCAACAGTATGGCGCCAATAGATTTTGAATATTGAAAAAATTGAGAAAATTGAAAACATGAATAACTATAATGGAGAAAAAAATTAAGGTAAAAAAGTTACAATTACGATATTTAAGTTACAATTACGATATTTTAACACTAAAATATCATGAAACAAACAATTTATAGATGTCCATGGATTCTAAATGGCTATAACCGTTTACACACACACACCGTCGCACGCACATACAAAACACACACACACACACAGATATATATATATATATATATATATATTCGGTTACTTTGCAATAATATATTATATATATTATATGGTTAAAAGTTTGTGATTCCATAGAAATAAATTGAAGTCCAGGATCAACGGATTAAGAAGATGGAGAGTAAAATTAGTGGAAAGCAAAGTTTAAATTTCATGTTGTTACAATAATAAAGAAGTGATTTAGCCTTGAGGTGATCTGCCCTGAAGAATGGGAGACTGGAACAACTCCTAGAAAATTTATACTTTGAAGAAATATTTTATAAAATAATTTAACAATAAAACGATTGTGAGTATGTAACTACAAATTCTTTGTGCATAAGAAGGTTCAAAATTGAATTTAATTAAATCACCAACTACAAATGAAACTACTTTGACATCATCTGATAAAAAACTGTAATCATAAAATTATCTTCATAATATCCGGTATTTTTATTTGTAACAAAATCAATGTTAATAAATATTATAAAATCTGAATGAAGAGAGGAATGAATTGATTGCAAACGAGTGCAATTCATCAACTGAATCAAATAGAAAATATTTAAAGGTAGCAGCAGAAAAATGTTAAACAAACAAACCCAGAAAGATTTATATCAATAGACAAGTACTCACTTTCATTGCATATACATACAAATATGTATCTTACTCTTCATACATTTGTTCGTCTATCTATTTGTCTAACAATTCATCCAGTTACTCATCCATCCAGTCATCCATCTGTCCATCTATCCAATATCTATCCATTTGTCTATCAATCTAACCATTATATAGCAACCCATTATTATTATTATTATCGACATTTATATAGCGTCAATTATAATTCAGAATTCACATTGGCGATCACTAGTCATAACCATTCGGTTACTTTGCAAAAAATATTGAACATATACGTCTTCAAGTTCTTCTTAAATTCTTCAAGTGCTATATCAGGTTGTCTTACATCACTTGGCAAACTGTTCCAAAAAGTCGATCCAGCAACTTGAAAATCTCTTCCAGCTGTTTTCAAATTAATCTTCTTAACACGAAGGATGTTCATGTCTGATGATCTCAAACTGTGATGAGTACGAATCATTGAAGCTCTGTTACAGTTATTTGCTAAGTATTCAGGTGCAAGATTGCTCATACATTTGAAAACTAAAACTCCAAGTTTCAACAAATTTTTTTTTTGACAGAAAGCCAGTGTAGAGACTTCAAAATCAGAGAAGCATGATCAAATTTCATTTCACCATGATTAGTTTTGCTGCCTGGTTCTGTATAAGTCGAATTTATTAGGAGCTGTTAATCTGAAATTCCATACAGGAGACTATTACAGAAATCCAGTCTGGATGTAATCAGTACTTGCACCAACAAATGTATCTATTCATTCATTCATCCATCAATTTATCCATCCATCCATTCATCCTCATATATCTAGCGTTCCATCCATTCATCCACCCAGACAATTCATCAATTTCACAATGCATGGTGTGATTTATAACCATGGTAAGATTTACACAGTGTAGAGTTAGTATGGGTTATAAAAGGCAGAACAAATTTATGAGTCTTTTGTAGTTTTGCATTTTGTGTTTCAAATAACTTCAACCAGATTACAAAATGTCAAAAAACATCACGACATATTATTATATAATGAACATTAAACAAAATGTTGAAAATTCCAGAAAAAAAAACATAAAAAATGTCTGAAAAGATTACAAGCCCACACTCGCGCACACATTTATCAATCACCGTGACCATCGTCATCATCAGCGTAATCATCGTCATCATCACCATCATGGCCATCACCATCATCACCATCATACTCACCAATATGGCATCTTTCAAATTTCGTCGAATGTCATCTGCTTTCTGTTTCCTCTCCCTGATTTTGATTGAAAAGAAAATTATTTTTAGTTAAATCCTAAAAGTTTCAAAAAGTTCCATAATAAATTTTTAAATTTAAAGGTATGAAATATTGAAAACAGATCAAAAACTAGTTCAGAAATGTGAGGAAAACTTTTTAATCCTAACTTTTAAATATGGGTCAAAAATATTTTGCTGGCAAATAATAAAAAAACACACAAATAAATAACAATAATAATAATAATAAATAATAATAATAATAATAACAACAACAAAAATAATAATGACAACCAGCTAGCTATCTGTGAAATAAAAAAAAAACAGTTGAACATCATTGCACATTTCTTCTACTTGTGTTATGTGTACATTTTTACAGCTGCTTTACCATGTCATGTTCTAAAAACATAAACAGAATACTTCAACAGTTAAAAATAAAGTTCTCAAATTATTTTCAGTCTGTCGGTTTGTTTTTAAAAAAATATTTCATGCCAGTCAAACATTAATTGAAATGTTTAAACCCACTATTAATAAAAATATTTTTTTTAAATGTTATAAGTGATAACTTAATCATACTGATCAAATATTTTGTTTATATAAATGTGATACTATTGAATTAATTGATCATCTTCTCATCTAATAAAAAAAAAATAAATTCAATAGAATTTTCTTTCATTTAAAATGAACTTTAAATATGTAATAACATAGGATTACATTAATATAAAAGTCTTACACAAAGAGTTTCAAATATAAATAACTACAAATGGATTAAAAGTTCTAAAACTTCACCTAGTTTCTGAAAAAGTTTATGTTTTGAAGAAAAAACTCTTCCAACAGAATCATTGCAACATCGCATTCTTTAAAAGCCAAGGCACCAAAAATAACCAGAGAATTCAATCAACCAAGGCATGGCAATCTCTACCTAATTTTGAATCTTTTGGACTCAGTAGTATGTTCAAATGAAAGAGCGTGAAGGAGGGCACAAAGTTCATAGTTGAAAATTTCTGATAAAATAAAATTATCAAAAATGAATTAATAAGCAAAACCCCAATTAAATTAAAGTAAGACCCAAAGAAACTATTTGTCCATTCAAGGATATGACCATAATTAATTAAGTTTTATCAATGAACGATGATGTTTACCACTATAAAATATTGCAGGTCACAAACGTTGATGAATAATATAAATGACCAAAACTAAGTTATCCAACCAACAACAGCAGACTTCTCAAGTCTCATAATGATAAACAGGAGATGGTTTTTAACCTCTTCAAAAAAAAATGAACAAAATTAGTAAACAATTTTGTAACAATATCTAAAAGTGTATTAGCTGAAAGCATGCTTACACACACAAACACACACACACACACACACATAGAGAGAGAGAGAGAGAGAGAGAGAGAGAGAGCAAATTTCATAGCCTTACAAGGTACATGCAGCATTGATATTGATAATTCATGCAGAAGCTGTAATGTAACACTTCTGTTCATGTGAATGGAAGTAATGGGAGATCAATTAAATATTCAAAATCAGCAGCACTCTCTGATATGAGATTCTGAACCACAAACATAGGACGGTACAACTTCGGGTGCTAGTCAGTTAAGTGCTTCATTCAATTTTAATGAACATCAAATCATATCACATAAAGTCACTAGACCTCCAACGCTTTAATATTACTATCACCGTCCGTATCAATTGTGTAACAACATTCACACAAAATATAATAACATAAACAAGATAAATATAACGTATAAGAAACATTATTAAGAAGTACAATGGGCTGTACTGTACAATGTACACCTTTCTAGAAAGTTTCACCACAATAAATAAGTAACCCTACTGCAATAAATAATTTTATTTTTAACTCCATAAAATGCAATCAGACACGCAGCCAAACAAACACATTACGGAGAACAGCTCAATACAATGCACAGCATATGTTGTGTTGCTTTGCTGTGATGGTGTTGTTGTTTTTGTTGTTATTGATAGTTTGCAACAAAATTCGGCCAGATGAGTAATTGCTGGTCCAGAACATCAATACAAACAAGGTATCTAAAGATAAAAATTTTTGAATAACCTTAATTTCAATGCGTCATTCCATTAGAAATAGTTAGATATTCATTGAATATAAAACTATCAACTACTTACAAAACTACCAACTACCTACAATGCAACCAAAAAAATCTTTGTTATTGATAATGCAAATTAGAACAAATGACAAAAATTATAAAAGAATGATGATAATAATAATAATTTTTTATTGAATAAAAAAATGAACTATCAATATAATAAATTAAAATATGACAGAATAAAATAAATTAGAGTTAAAATTAATAAAATATGGTAGTCTATTTTGTTCATCATTCAATGTGAATGCATACTAAAAGATGTTAACTTTTTAAATAGAATTCGATCAGTAGGTATTCTGCAACAATTATATTGAATATGATGGTGACAATAAATCAGAATTTATTAAACTGTTTCTAAAATGTTCAGACCAAATTGAATTGACTAGTGATAAATTAAACGTATCATATATTCCCAATATAGAAATTTCGAAAATTTTTATTAAAGGTAAAAGTTATTATATTCTCTTTTTAGATTTAATTGTAAATTTTTGTTATATTTGATAATTTTAAATTCTTTTGACTTTATAAATTTAGAGAAAAAGAAATAAAGAGAGAGAGAAAGAGAGAGAGAGAGAGAGAGAGAGAGAGAGAGAGAGAGAGAGAGAGAGAGAGAAAGAGAAAGAGAAAGAAAGAAAGAGAGAGAGAGAGACAGACAAACGAACAGACAAACGAACATACAAACGGACGAATGTAGTACTAACTCAGCACTGAACCCATTGACATGGAGAATCCTCATCTGTTTCACTACGGTAGACTTGCCTGACTCCCCGGCGCCTGTGCATGGTAAAGGCAAAGATTTTATATTTAAAGTGCAAAATATTAAATAAATAAATAAATTTAGAAATAAAAAATTAATAAATATCAATGAATTGTTTTAAAATAATAAGATGCTATTATTACTATTACTACAAGCACAAAAACATGTACTAAAGACAAAAGAGGTAACAAAAAAAGATAAACACAAATATAAACTGCAGCTGAAAAATCACAAATGCAAATAGAATAAAAATTCAATCAGCATAATAAACATATAACAAGCACAAAACAAAAACTGCAAAAAAAGTGATTTCACTGAGGATCAACTCATATCTTGAACTAATTTAATTCTGCTCCCCCTACTATCTAGGTAACTGCTGCTTTGAAATTTATATTCCAACACTGAAAATACAGAGAAACAAATTTTTATAACAGCTAAACGCCACATATGATAAAAAAATGCACCTATCTCTTAAGTTCTTTCATTTAAATAAAAATCAACTGATAAATTCAGAAGACTGAGTCTAATTTCTGATTGAATCCAATCACCCAATCACCCAATTTTCTCACAAAACTACATCAACTAACTCAAGAAATTGATAAAAACACGTTCATATTAAAACAAACCAGTACATACAAAATACATACAAACAAAACACTCACAAATATTTTACTGAACTAACCTAATAACAATAATCTGTGTGTGGCTCTGTATGTTTGCTTATCTTTTTGTAATTGTTTTTCAATCCTCTTGTTGGCCTCCCTACGTATTTTATCATCCTCACCTTCCACAGACTTGCTGCTAAAACAGCTCATCATGAGGATGTTATTCAGAGGGCGATGATGTGATGAAGAAGAAGAAGATGTACTTTGGAAGGATGGTGATGTGATGGTGATGATGTAGTTTTAGAAGGATAGTGATGTGATGGTGATGAAGATGATGTACTTTAGAAAGCGTTAATAGGATGATGGTGAAGATGGTGAGGTACTTTAAAGAGTGGTGATGTGACGAAGAAGATTATGTACTTCAAAGGATGGTGATGAAGAAGATAAAGTTATTAAGAGGATGGTGATATAATGATGATTAAGAAGATGATATCCAGAGGTTGGTGGTTAAATAATAATGATGAAGTTTAGAAAATGGTGATGCTAAGAAGATGAGAGAAGAAAACCCCAATGTCTGCTTTACAATGATGATAACTCCTGAGTAACAACAATTTTATAATTGATGATGCAATTGTGTTCCTTTCCAAACGCAAGTTAATGTTTTTTGTGTGTTGATGATACTGTGAATGGAAAGCAATCAAAACTACAGCAACAGTTGTAATATATCCCACTGATGACTTGATTTGCAATAACTTTTTGAAGAAAGAATGACAAATGATATATTCTTAACAAATGATGTATTACCTTAACAAAGTAGTCCTTAAAACTTTATAATAATTTTTATTTAAAACTTAATAAAATAAATAAAAATATATATTTAATTTTTATTTTTGGTAATTTTTTTAAATATTATAACAATTAATTAGATGTTTAATAAACTAAAATGTATTTCAGTGGTTCAATTAAACGAAAAATAAGCTGATCGAAATAATCTCCATATTCAAATGGTGAACAAGTTTTCCTATTCTTATTTTCCTGTATTGAAACACATAAAAATTAATGTGTTAAAATATTAAACAAATTAGGCAGTTTTTAGCAATGATAATAATTATGATATAAATTATATTAATTGTAAAACATGAATTTTAAAAGACCATGGAAATTATTACTTTTAAGCGGCAAAAATTAACAGTTAATTAAGTGAATTTGTTCAAATATGAAATTCAACTAAGTGACAACAGCAGCATTTTCAAAAAGTATGCAAAACGTCAATCTTGATCACAACTTCAGAGCAAAATTTAAAACATGGAAATTGTAAATTCACTCTTTAGAAAAAAATTTAGATAAAATAATACACATTAACTCCATAAATTGTGAATTAATTCATACTTACCAAATAAAAAGTATTCATATAGCTTCACCCAAACACAAGCCTGACTATGTTCAACAAGCAAGTTCAACATTAAACTGAAACATTATCATGAGTGTGCTTTGAATGTGGATTATGAAAATTGCTTTGAAGGAAAATTCAGACAAAGCAATTTTTTAAACTTTACAGAATTGTATCAAACAAATGTAAAGCACTTGAAAATTTGATTTGCACCATGAAGCAAAACTAAATGAAAGATGAAATATTTTAAAATAATGACGTTGCCAAGCAAGTATTTTTTATTTTATAAAAAAAATGTTTTCCAGTAAATCTGTTTATAAAATTTCTAGAAGCAATAAAAATATATTTTTTGGAAAATTCCAATTATTAAGTATAATAAAACCAAAAAAATAACTTTCAATTCAAAGTTTCATCTGAAAGATGAATTCAATCATAACTAAGGTTGCCAATGAAAGATTAAATGCTAACACAATTAAATGGTGAGAAAATTTTGGTCAAAATTACTGTCAGTCTGACTGAGACACCAGAGAGTTTCATGTGAGATGAACCTCTGAACAACAGAGTTCATGTAGAAAAGAAATACAAGGAAATCCTTAGCCGAGCAAAATTATGGTCTAGATTAAGAAAAAACTTTGAGATTAAATTTTTAAATTAATTTTTCTATAATAAAATTATTAACAACTTTTGAAATATAGTTACACCATTTGAAAATAAAACAATAAGATTATTTTTACAATAGACAAATTATGAAATCACCAGCCAGCAAGATTAAAAGACATCACACTGAGATAATAAGCAGTAATCAAATTTAAGAACTACCAGGCTTAAAACTTGAGCTATAAAGATCAAAAGATACTAAATAAAAAAAACACAGATATCAATCCATATACACAAGTATACACATATTAGCATTAAAACAAAAGCTTACTAATAAAGAACTTAAGGACCTATGCTGACAATTTCTGGCTAGAAATACAATATAGCAACCAGTAGGGTCTAGCAACTGTAACTGTTACTGTATATTAATAAATTATGCTGCACTTTATATAACAGAGTAGTAAATAACATTTTGGGCAATTCTAACTTCTTGATCACCTTCCTGTAAGTATTGGTATTTAGGCAGGTATATATTTTAGTTTGAGGTTAAGAGTTGTGCCCAATATATAAATTTGAGTACATATGAACACATGCATTTGAGAAAAATATTTGCAATCAACCCAATTCCTGACCATGACCCCTTAACTAAGCCAATGGGCATTAATAAACAATTAAAAAACTTTGTATAACTCTTGATCACTTGAAGATAGGATAGACAATATGAATAATCAATAATTAATAAAAATCATGATGATAACACATAAATTATTATAAATAAAAAATTTGGTAGAAAATTCAATCTAAACACTCTTTACTTTATAATTTTATGTAACTGATGTAATATATTTCCTATTCTTACATAAATTAAGTTAAATAAGCCAATACATTTTTTTATATAAATTAAAAAATAACAACTCATTGAAGATAAAAGTTAAATCAAGGTTTTACAAACTATATATATATAATATATATATAACTATATATAGAAAATATAACCAACATTCATATACAAAACATTTAAATAGAATAAAACCATTTTAAAATAAAAAAAAATGGTTTACATTTTATATTACAACACATTACAGATCAAAATTAATCTCAATGGCTTAATTAATTTTAATCCAACATCAAATCAATCTTTAATGTCAATTGCTGAATGAATCATTTTTAATTAATTTGTTTTTTTTATATTTATTTTTTTACTCTATTTTTTTAGTAATTAATTAATTTTTATTATCAACTATTTATTTTAATTTTTATAGTTTTAATTTTTACTCTCTAAGTCTTAAATTCTTAATCTTAAATCTCAACAAAATCCTCAAGTGAAGAAAAGAAATCTATTTAATTTAAAAAAAAATAAGAAAAAATTTAAACAAATAAATAATTTTTGGAGCAAAAAAAAGTTTATTTATTTATTTTTATTTTTATCATCAACATTTAATTTTTTAGTAGATTTACACACTTTACTTTCATCACTATTTTTTGAGACGTTTTATAATTTTAGAATCAGCAGACAACTGAAAAATCCTGTTTTAACCCTAGCTAGCAACATGAAGAATTATACAGTAGTCCAGTGGTGGATCTAGGGGTCAGGGGGCACTCAGGCAGTTTTTTAATAAAAAAACAAAAAATAGACAGCCAAACTATCACCAATCTTGGCCTCCCTTTAAAATTTAATCATTTTCAAAATTTTGTCCCCCCCCCAGTCAAAGTTGTCTAAATCCATCACTGCAGTAGGCTCCTAATAAATTCTAATTATCTGTAAGATATTTCCGCCTATTGGGTGTGTTATCTTCTGTTGGTAGTATAGACCAAGTGATCACAAAAATCCAAAACAAAATAAAACAAAATGTCGTTTATCCTTCAATCAAATCACGTTAAGAAATAGTGTATTGCACGCATTATATAATATAATACATTAAATTTAAAAAATTAAACAAAATCCCAACATTTTGAAACAGCCATTATTTAAAATTTTCAAACTATTACTCACTTTTAATTAGCAAAGTACAAATAAACTAGCCAAGGAAACAAAGACGTGGGAGATGAGGGCGTTTGTTGTTATTATCATCCAACAATCAATAACTTACTACTATCTGTATCTATGTATGTATCTATATAATATATCTTCTATCTATCTTACTCTACGATGATCAATTGATCGATCCTGCCTACAGACAGCTTTAAAAATTCAAGTAGATTGAGTTATTTACAATTAACATCAGATAAAAAACAAATATATTATTTAAATATATAAATAAAATGGCATTTATTGATTTAATTAAAACTAGTATTAGTAGCTATCTATTCACTACGATGCAAAATTTAGTAAAAATATGTATTCGCCGATATATGATGCATTTATCCAAGCAAGCAAAGCAACATATTATATTATTCCAGTGGCATAAACGGTACTAGTTGCACCCTGAAAACGCCGAATTACCAAACCACAGATGATTAAATTTTTTTTTAATAAAAACATCAAATCCTATTTAATTTTGGCGTTTCGATAAATACGAAACACGGCTTAACTTCTAGCAAGACAACGCTGATTATTATTTTTTCAATAAAAACCATACAAACCATATACACATTGTATGCAATAGAAATTACATACACAAAGCAGTTAAACATATATCTCTATATATGCATATTTATTTAATTTCATATACATTTATACATTTGCGAATGCATAATATATACACGGACACGATATATTTTATATAATATTGCAACGCGTTTATACATACAAACTAAAATATATTTTCATACACACATGGATGTATACATATTTATTAATAAATTACAATATATTATTAGAAAAATGGAGAAATTAAAATTTAAATAAATAAATAGCACCATAGTGATAGAATTTAATGAAAATTGTATACGTAAAGGCCTTATACCATATATATATATATATATACATATATATATATATATACATATATATATATATACATATATATATATATATATAATGAAAAAATGTTACATAACACGCGATATATAGTAATATAAGTTAATAAATAAGTAAACAAATTTGATATACTTAGGACGTATATGCAATGTAGTAGAATCGTAAAACCCTATTTATTTATAGTTATTTATATGAATCTATCTTGTGCAATTTCTTTGCATATTGGTGCGCTGTGCGATATTGTATTTAATGTTATTGAAAAATACGCTCATCACTGAATATACACAAGTTAACTAAAAATATATATGTACAAAAATATTATAAATACATGTCTAGATATTTATGTTTACAAACATAATGTTCAATAACATATAATTATATACATAATGTGTAAAAAACAAATTATATTTATATAAAATAGTGTGTACATACACTAACTATTATTATCATTTGGTTTATTAATGTAGTATTTGCATTCAGTCGTATGCTTAGTTAAGTATGTGGCGAGCTGCGTATTCTTACTTATCATTATTTATTCGCGGTACACCGCTCTCGCTCTACGCGGATGTGCAACAACATTTGTACACAACAAAAACTGTACGATAAAAAAAACTGTACAAATGTTTATGAGCGAGAAGAGCGGTGCTTCGCGTGTACATCCGCATTTTCTCTTCATGTGCAATCAAAAACACGAGTACGCAGAGACACGCATACAAAACAAGCGGATGTGTATGTATGTGAGATTGTTTGTGAGTGCAGACAGGACAGGCACATGCATAAGTGTGAAAATTAATCTTACTGTGTGAGATGTGCTTCTGCTTTTACTCATTTGTTTTGTGTGTACGTGTTTTTAGATCAGATAGGTTTAAGCGCTACTGATGTATAAGTAAATGCTTAAAAAACATTTACACACTTGATGACGCACACATGCAAACACTGCTTGAAAATCGCTCACATCAACAACGCATTAAATAACTTAACGTGTATAAGTATTATAATATTTACACACACACACACACACACAAACAAACAAACATACAAACATACACAAGCAAACATTCCATCTTTCCAAATTGGACACACAAGACAATGCACACGTCTTTAATGGTTTCAATCATTGGAAGGAGAGATATTTTATTATGTTTGCCGAGATGTAATTGATATCTTAATCGAATTATTGCTTATTTATAAGTTCACGGTGGACAGACTCTACGCTCGTGAACAGTCGCACAGATGGATCCTTCATGCTGGATGGCATCCATTTGGTTCCCGCCACGTATATGTTCTCAGTAATGTACTCAGTACTCAAGGAGAAAAATTGAATTCAATTGGTTGGCCAATCGGCCAACCAATTGAATTCAAAGTGACCAATTAATCGAAAGATTGGTCGTTTTTAATCTGGGCTCAATATTTAATCGATATTATAATGATATTAGTATAACAGAAAAGTCTGATACCCACACACGCGCAGTCACTACACAGAGGCAGTCACTACACACGGCAGCCGCTACACACGCACTCAGAGGCAGTCACCAAACAGAGGCAGTCGCCACACACAGACAGTCGCTGCACACAGGCACTCACACACATGCACTGCAACCTAACGGACAAATTCACACATACAACTCTTTAACACTTTTTACGAATGGAACGACCAGGTATTATTGCGTAATAATAATTCATCATAATAACTCATAATAATACCTAATAAAAAAAATCAATAACAATTAATATTATATTTTTAATGATAGTCAGAATGATCATGCGAGTTAATTGCATAATGAATTTAACTTTCAACTTGTCGGTTAAGTTTTCTTTTATTTGATGCACACGCATTTGATGTGACCCATATTGACTCTTGAGTCTTAACTCGTGGCACGTTCGTTCTCTTCGTTGAACCTTTTTTAAAATGAGCCGGTGACATACGCTCCGACAGTTCGGTTCTCTACGAAGCAGCTGCTTTATATCTTGGAAAATGACCGTCAGACATTTTCACCCAGCATGGACTGGACAGCTTATAGCTTATCAGTTGTAGGCTTTCTGATGCTCATTTGAGCGAATGCATCGCCCCATCAGACCGTGAAAGAAAAAAATATTTACAAATTTATAAGATTGTTTTTTACGTCATAATTCAACATTTTAAAAATTATAAGGCGAGGCATCTAGTGGAAATTAACAGGAGATAAAAATGAATTCACTAATCGAAACATTAAAACCGAAACCTTAAAATATTTTGACACAACAAATTTTTATAGCTATGATACTATAATAGTAAAATCAAATAATGAAAAAATAATAAAAAATAATAAAGTATTAAAAACATTAAAATGTGGTCACTCATCAATTTTTAAAAATCACCACTCCCCATAAACAATTCTGTATCCGACACAGTCATCTCCCCACTGTTATCAATTATCAATGATCACCATTTTCACACCACACACACACACACACACACACACACACACACACACACACACACACACACACACACACACACAACACAGACACACACACACACACACACACACACACACACACACACACACATTACACAAACACATATTTATATGCCACAGATGATTTTTTTTAAATTTAATTGTCGAACGCCCATTAGTCTAATACAGAATCAGTTCAACACATATTTCCTTCGCAAATTGTACTTTCTTTTCTAATAACAAATAATTTGTGAGAAAAGTTTTGTTTTTTTCATTTGTCATTTTATCAAGTTCCCCGTTCAAAATTTATTCGTACAACCCTACAGACCTCTGATCAGTCATGTAATAAATAAATAAATTTTAAAACATTTTGTCGATACGTTAATTTTAAATAATCACCCATCCATAATCTTTAATTTAATTGTATTTTCTACCAAATCTTATAATTTATTATCGTAATTATTATCAACATTATCATCGTAGTCGTCATCTTCAATTCATTCATTCCTCCATTTTCATTCTTCCATCCATCATCAATCAGCAAGAAAGCACGTGTACGGAGCAAGCTGATTAGATGAGCCTCACCGCTAAATTTGGTTCAATTATTCGATTAATTATTTAATTGTTTATTTATTCATTAATTTTTATTTATCCATGGAATTCATTTTTAAATCATTGTTTTCCTGCATTTATGTGTTCATACCTGCGTGTCTGAAGAAGGTCGCTTCGCAGCAAGGATTCTATCGCATCGCGATACCATAAATATACGTACGCTTATACACTTAATATTATTATTATTATTATATATATATATATATATATATATATATATATATATATATATATATATATGGACACACACACATATATATATATAAATCTGTGTGTGTGTGTGTATGTGTAAGTGTGTTTAGGCGTGCGAATACATAGACAGTTTTTTGAATATCCTAGGTTTGCAAGTGCAAGTTTATACCAATCAAATAAGGTAAAAATTGGTTTTTCATTTAAATATGATCAACTTCTTAAGTTCAAGCATTAAGTAGTTAGTTAAGTTGACGAATCAACAAAGAAATTTTTGGAGAAATTATGGTTAAGCTGTTTCATCTTTAATATCTGAGCTATCAATCTTGGTTGCAGTTATCATCACTATTTAAGCACAAGTAACGTTGACAAAATTAACATTTATTATCGTTAAAATTTACTATAACATAACATAATATAATATAACATCACAAAGCATAGAACAAGCACAACAAAGAACATGACGTAACATTTTAAGTGGATTTTAAGTGGTTCCGTAGACTAGTGTCTTTGTGAAAACCACCTCATTTAATTTTCCCAATATTTTAGCTTTCCAAGCTTGTTCTTAAAATTGTTGGTTGTTCCACGGAAACCGTCTTGTCATTCAGCTCATTCCAGGCGTTTACCACCCTGAACCCCGCTGCTATAGAATCTTTCCTTGATTTGACTTTCTGTCTTCTTAAAGAACTTGTATGTATCTATGACCTCTATAAAATTATAAATTATTTGCAAGAATGTATATATTTGAAAAATTGAATGCGTGGTGATACGATTGGGTCTCAATTCCTGCCCGCAACTGCAAACGCAACCAAAAGAAAAGAGTTGAATCAGGATATAAAAATTACGGAAAAATTTTTCAAATAAATTTAAAAATATGATAGAATGTTTATTTTTGAAATATTTAACAAAAACACGTTTAAATTGTTTAGGATTAATATAGCGATTGTTCGTTGAATTGCCTCATTGATTGATTTTTGTCCAATCATTTGAAGTTGATTTCAAAATTTGTATTCCAAGCAGGCTCAAATGCGATAAAAGTCGTTGAATCATCAGCAGAAACGAAACTCTTATACACTGAATTACAAAATGTAGAAAATTACAATAAAGAGAAGTTTATGAATGTTTTGTGTCTTGTACCTTCTGGAAGACCACGTGTGTTTTAAAAGAAGCCAGCTGCAAGCCTGAAATTGGCTGATCTAAATATTCAAGACACATAAAAAAAACTTCAGTTGCAAATAATTTTCCAAAAATATTTGGAAATGAATAACTAAATAAAATAAGAAATTTATACCAACGAGTCTACTTACATCATGACACTATTAGTCTGCCTACATTACATAATATGATAAATACGTACGTGATAAGAGTGCGGTGCGTATGTGAAGGAGATAATAAACGTTAATGCGTGTATCTGTGTGAGAAAGGATGTGCATGTGCAAGTGTTCACGTGCGTGAGAAAGTGAATGTGTATGCGTTCGTACGTGTAAGAGAGAATGAATGTGTGTGTGTGTGTATGTGGTATGGCATATCTGTGTGTGTGTGTGTGTGTGAATTGAGTGAGCGAGCACGTTGAACATAATTACGAATCCGATATTTGTGTTATTTAGTGAAAAAAATTTCTTGTGGCCACAAGGATGCCTTGTAATGTAAAACATGCCAATGCTACCGGTCATAACTTTATGATTCGACGGATGTACGTATAATTGTATTTGTAATATATATAATATATATAGAATGTCTATAATATCTAATTATATCCGTCTTCTTTTTGGAATCAACCAACAACACACACACACACACTCACACACACACACACACACACACTCAGAGAGACATACATACATTTATTCATTAGAATGTCTTGGTTTCTCGTTTGAGAATGTTGTATCTACCCCATTTCTTTTCTTCTAAATGAAAACTGCAACATGTCGTTGTGGGGTAAGTGAATATGTAAGTGAACAACTTTTCAATCTCACATAATAATGCTTGGTGAGTAGAGACATGCATTATTCATCTTTCTATAACATATTTGCTTTTGTGATTATTATACTGAACAAATAAATGAACCCGTACACATGCAGTTACATTGATACATAGATGAATAACAACAATAAAACGTTTATCTTATAAATTATATAAATGCAGGAATTGCAAAAGCGTGTATAACATAAACGATGATGAATGCACGTGCAAGTACATGCAAGTGGATGGTAGGATGGGAATAAGTTTTGCACATTTGTATGCATATATTCAAAACATTCTGTTGTATATGTCTACTTGTACAACGCTGTGCACAAAAATTAAGAGCTGCTGTTGTAAAGTTGCGAAGTGGCCTTGGCAAATCTAAAAATAGACTAGTTAGTTCTAAAAATAGCTTCTACCTTGTTGCTAAGCAGCCAGTGACTGTCTAGTTGTGGATGGAGGTTGGATGGTTTTTGGACATGCGCGTGCACGGTGCATCCACGCTAATTTATTGTGGCACATACGTACGACCAGCGGAACAAGCAATGCATTTGTTTTCGTTTTGCAATATGTTAATAAATTTATAATTTATTCAACCGTACCGTGCCGCCTGTACGCAAAATCCTCAAACTTGGACACGTTCGAATGCCGTTCAAATTTTTTGACTGAAAGTAAAGTACTGTTCTTTTATTTTTCATTCATTATTTGTTGTATATTTCCCAAATTTTTTATACGTTTTTCCAGTTTACAAATGTTTTATAATTTTTCATTAATTTTCAACAACTTGACTCTCCTTGAATTTTGTAATCAACTACATTATTCGTCATCCGGTTCATTTATACAATTATTCAATGAGCCAACTAACTTGGGCAGTAACTTCAAGTGAGGACTTCCAAGTTTGTGCGCACATTCAAATGCATCGTAAGCATTCTTCTCACTGCTAGCTCGCACTCAAGTTTCACTACGATACATGCGTCGTTGACTACCGTAAATTAATTTTTCCATTAATTTATTTTGTTTCGATAATTTTTCAGTATAAATTTAGAAAGGAATCATATGAAGTTAATTGCACGTTTAATATTTTTAACGTGTTTTGCTTGATCTAAACAAATTGTGAAAGTAATGTTTAAAAGATGAGAACGTATGAGTAGCAAGATTATTTTTAATGACTTATATCCAATTTAATTATTTTTTTTTTGAAATGGCAAATTGAAACAATTATAAACAAGGTTACGGTTTTTACACGAATACTTTGAATCGACAACAAACGTTTCAACTGGATGTTGCGTTGAAGTTAAACAAACCGGCCACAATGATTGAATGCAGAGTTGCCTGCTTGGCACGTGCTCGTCAACAGTTTCAAAGTGAAGGCCGTATGCAAACGAGTATTTTTATGCTAAATCACAAATAACAAAATATAGGCTATAAAAGTGAATGTTGCATACAGCTAGTTCAATATGTTTCTTTTATCATGTTAGTAAACGTAAATAAATATACCAGCATATTGTTTGTATCTAACTGAATCTACTTTTTATTTGCTTTTTTACTGAATAGCCTTCATCGAGAGTATTTTTTTAAAGTAACAGAAGAATAAATTTAACGTCGTTACTTATAAACATATAAATTTTAATATATATATATAATATACTATATAATACATATATATATAATACTAATAATATATATATATATATATTTATTCATTTCAGAATATCAGTGTTTTATTGATGATGTAGACCGAATAGCAGCGGATCGAATTTTGTGCAGCACATTTCTCGAATCGTATCGATAATTATAATTAATTAGGAAAAATAGCAGCTACTGAATCAATAACGAGGACGGTATTAAAAATAATGAAAGCGAGTAAACAGTGTGTGATTGCCGTGCCAACAACAGAGACTCTACTCTACAGTACTGTAACAATAACAGTACTGTACAGAGACATGTACAAAGAACACCACATGGGTAAACAGCATTCGTTGTAGTTGAAGTAACGTGTTAAGTTAATTACACAAAGTTTATAGAGCGCCCTAAAGTAAATATTTATTGAAAATTTTATAAATTTCGTAAAACTTCCAAACGCGCCAGTTAAAAATAGAAATTTTGGGATATTGATGGTGGAGGCGTTCAGGGCAGTGGAATGATTTAATTTGTCAAACCTTCGAAAATGAGATCTGACAACCGCAGTATAGAGTTGAATCGCTCGTAAAAGAAGGTTATGAAGAAGGAGAAGATAATTAAAAATAACTACCTGCAACTATATTAGATAAATAGCTCTTTAAAACAGCTTGAGAGCAGGAATGCTCACATGTAACTTTTGTCGTTGAAAATGTAAGCTTGATATCAAACTGGTATTTTCTCATACATTTGCCGGCTGATTTGTTACATTTCGGCTATTGAATAAACACACACATACATACACACACATTAAACATTCTTGGTCAAAGTATTCGCGAGAGTAGGTACTGTTAAAATTGAACATCCAACATCAAGCGTTCTCGGACAACACAACCAAATCAGTAGTTTCATTTAAAAAAAAGTAGCGCCTATACTTTCAATAATAACGAAAACAATCACAAACATCTACAATAATAAAATTCGATGTAAGACGTAAACACGTACCTATAATACATACTGAGAAAAACACTGACATACGCGCGGGCTGACATTTTAAGAAATTGTTATTAAATTTGTCAGCGTGTTGTCATTTAGCACAGTCTTTTCAGTTGCATTGGGTATGTGTAAATTCATATTCGTGAACATTAAAACGGTGATCCTTTATATGAGTTTGGAATTAATTAAGGTAAATGTTCAGCTGGCTGGTAAATTAACGTACCATTGTACAATTAAGAAAATTTGCAAGGTGTGATATAAAAAGGCGCGAACAAACGTTCCAGGACTACCGACTAAAATAAACTTCTCTAAATAATAATAGCAACTAGTATAATTAAATAATAATGATATTTAAAAGAGAAGTTCGTATAAATAATATCAGGACTAACGATAAACTGAAATGATTAAGAAAAATTAAAGTAATAAGCAAATAATTAATCATAAAAACATGTAAATGATAAATATATAAAAGGCCACGCAAAATTTGATTAAATTGAGAGGACTACCACACTGAAAAGTGTAACTCGCATAGATGTAGCGGCTATTTTTAATTTTATGATAACTGGATAACATGTTGAGATCTAACGGGAAAATGAATCAATTAACCAGCCACGTATTCAAAAATTTGTTGGCTGTATTGATTTGTTAAAAAATTTGGGTGACCTTTTTATTGCTTAACGCAGTTATCTAACAAATTAAAGATAAAAAACCAGCTTTTTTAAACCAAATTTTATTCTTGTGGGTGGAGGCTGTTCCCAGTCGTAATTTTACCAATTTATATAGAAATTTGACCTTAACTCTACTAAAACTATTCATTGTAGAGGGGTTTCAGCTCCAAAGTCTTCTGCACTTTTGGCTACGCCTCTGTTATTTCATAAAACATCTACTTGAAACAAATTAGTGATAAGAATCAACCTTCTTAGATTCTCTACTATTCTCTATAAGATTTTAACCATAAATACAATAAAGTAATTAATTAGTATATAAGGGTATGATTCCATCAGATCAACTAATCTATAATTATTTTTTAATATTAGAATTTCTTCGAGTTTTATGAAAAAAATGAATATATATATACCTGCTCTATCGTTTATGAATTGAATAAATATTTATGAAAAGTATACGTCGCTAAACATACTTTTTTAATTACTTCTTCAGTTTACAATTTCGATTGTTGAATTTTGTTTTTTCTTATGAATATTTTTTTTTCAAATGCAGTACATATATCTGACGCAAAAAATAATTGAAAAAACGACATTTTTAACTAGCAAAAAACAACACTCTTTAAAAAAACTTTAAAATCCCTTTTCATTGAAACGTACAGAATAAATGGAACGGAGACGGATCCAGACAACATTGACGAGTAGGGGACCAAACTAGAAATTTTTTGTGAGGGTGTTTAAAATGCTGATAGCTCTCACTTTTTTGATCGCCGTGCAATTTCTCATCAAAAATTTACTATTTAATAGTGTTTTAATGCAAAATAGCAGTTACGCGAAATTTAAGGAAACTAAAAAATATTTGCTGAACGGTTGATAACAGGGAGGTGGGAAAGCACTTGCTAAATTTGCAATTGAGAGAAAATAATTTTTTGGTCACTAGTGAAGGGTTCTCTTTAATTATATATTATTTCACTCTATTTCATTTTAAATTTATTAATTAATTTACATAAGAAAGTTTAAAAATTTACACCCCTTAGAGTGCGCGGCAAAGCCTTATGTATCTATATAATTTTAGAAATGGAAATATGGAACATAAATGTAAACTCCAACCGGAACGAATAGGAAAAGATGAGGAAATGCGACAACGTCTACAAGGGAGTATCTATTCCAAGTAAGGGAGTATCTATTCCAAGTAAAGGACAATTATTTACGGCCGAGTTTTTCCTTTATTCAAGTTGAAAAATAAAAGCAATAATAAAACTATATGAAAAAAAGCTCAGCAAGTTTATCAATAAAAGCAAGTTTATTAATATAATTAATTATTGTGAGCGTTCATATTGTAATTAATAAAGAAAAGATCAATAGAAGCAAAAAAATCAATTGTGTAAAACCACTACCCAATTTAATATTTGGAGCTGTAATTGCTTCAAAGTGATGAAATCATCTATACTGACTTTGCAACAATTTGGACTTTGCAACAATTTGAATAGTAAAAAAAGTATTATTGGTAAAAAACAATAAATTAATTGAAAAAGTTGTAGAAAAAATTGTCATTGAAGTATTTGTGTTTAATTTTATGAAAGGAAATAATAGACAAAACGACACAACCAATTCAAATGATTACAAAATCTTCACAATAAAACGAAATACACAAATAATGTCACAATATATAAAAGGCATATACTGAATAGAAACAATAACAAAACGAAAACAAAAACTGCAGATATTTAAAAACATGCAACAAACGTTGAAATCCTCTAGTATCGAGGCAAAATTTGTGTGTCCATCGAGGAAGAGACTGGCAACGCACGTTACACTAGTTATGCACATAAAATGGCGATCAGAACACTTGCCTCCATATTTCAGCTTTCAGATATCTTTTTAATACGCGACTATTTATTTATATATATGTAATATATATATATATATATATGTATATATATATATATATATATATATATATATATATGTATATATATATATATTTTAGGTTTAGACTATCATAAATACAATTATTTATATATATATATATATATTTTAGGTTTAGACTATCATAAATACAATTATTTATAAAGATCACTGCGTTTTCGGCATTATTCAACTTGTAGTTGAGTTACCGTAAGCCTTTATAAATAATTGTATATATATATATATATATATATATATCAACTTAATGTATAATATATTGAAAATTATTGAAATTTATAAAAATAAAATCTAACAGAAAAATTAAGAAAGGAATGTAACGAAAAGTTTTGTATACGTGGAAAAAAGGAGAAAGGAGAATGACGAGTCACCTTATTTAACCCACAAAATACAGAACAAAATCTCGTGCAAATAACCAGTTGGGTTCAATGAGAAAAAGTAATAAAGCTCCTGATGGGAAAAACTGAACAATTTTTTCATACATTTCCCATGAAAAATAAAAAATTTACTGGATAGGGTAACGTTTGATAGTAATGCCATACCAAAACTTCTGAAAAAAATGACCCAGTTCAGATATTGATCCAAAAATGATATGGCACAAATAAACATAGGAGGAAAAAATACTTAGTCTTAAATACTTAAATATTTGTTTGGCGAGATCATGCAACATGAACATTAAAAAAGAAATAAAAAAAGAAAACAGAAAAACTGGAAAAAGTGTAAGAAAATGTCTAGATTTAAAATAAAATTATTAAAATCCTTTACAACAGCCAAAAATTTGTATGGATCGTTTGAGTTAATGAAAATCAAAAAGACATTCCAGTGTACTTCAAGACATGCAACGACAAAAATGTCATTATGCCATGGTTTCCACCAAACTACATTATTTAGTGAGTTTGAATTAATATAATACAAATATCAAACCATCAAACATCAAAAGAATTAGAAACAGATTTGAAAAGATCATAATAAAGAAGATATTGTTTGACACTGTGAGGTAATATTTCAATTCTTTCCACCTTCTCCATCAAATCACATTTACCAAAATGCCGCCTAATAACAGACCTGCACAACCATTTTAGTTTCCAAGGAGCAGACGTGGCCTCCCACACCAACTGTCGCAACTGCTTCAAACGATCTTCTGGCAACTGGTGCAGACCCAAAGTGGAAGCCGATGAAGGAATGACGGTGACCACAGTTGATGTCGTGGCCGCCGACGGAAGAGTTTTCTGACAGACCTTTCTGGGTGAAGTTTCAATCCAGGATGCAATTGAGTCCATTTTACAACCAGCTCTAATCAGAATGGTGGCTATGTCCCATGCCCTTGATGCCACAGCAAAATGAATTGGAACACAGGTTCGATATTTCTTTGAATCTTCCGATTCAGACTCGCTAGAACTCATGGAAAATGATGGAGGTGACGAAGACGATAAAATACCGCCAGTACTACTTCCACTGTTCAGACAGTCGCCGAAGTTTTTGATTCCCCACACGCCATCCAGATGCACCAATCCAGGCATGTCTATATCACAATTAACATTCAACAACAACTGCACCATACGCAAGCTATTGAGAGCAATGGCAATGAGTAGAGGAGTGGAGGCAGGAACCGGATCTCCGTTGTGGGTCAGTGTAGATGACGTTACATCCGGATTTGCTCCGTGCCTCAGCAGCGATCTTAAAATTGCAGATGGTGCACATGCTCTAACCGCTACATGGAGGGCGGTCCATCCTTCAGGTGTTCGAACATCAGGGTTTGCTGAGATTATATTCTCTAAACTTTGGTAGCTGCCTAATAAATGGTTATTGATAGGATTCAAAAATAACTCAACTATTTCAGTTTTTCTATTTGAACATGCAACCATAAGTGGAGTGGCCCCCAGATTTGCTCGACAGTTTGGATCTAATCCAAGTTTCAGTAGAGATGCACAGGTTCTTTTTTGACCGGAACATGAAGCCCAGTGCAACGATGTTAGTCCCTCGTAATCAACAACATTAACGTCAGCCTTCATCTCCAACAAGAACGTTGAAATAGATTCATCATGACCACAGGCCACCAAGAATGGTGTCCTCCCTTGGTTGTCTCTTGTTTCTAGCTGAGCTTTCAACTCTGATATTAAAATCTATAAAGGAGTAAACAAAAATAATTAAAAAAATTTAAAAAAATAATTAATTCTGAATAATGTTTATTAAATAATTTAGAAAAAGGTGTTGTGGCTAAGAGTTTTAAGCACATAACAATAAAATATAAGCAACAGGCATTCATTGACGATTCAAATTAATAATTCAAAACATTGTAAAAATTTTAAATAATTTTAATATTTGTTTTGTTACCTGAACATTATCAAGACGCCTATTTCTTATTGCTCTAAAGAGTGCCAAATTTAGAAATGAATTCCACTCCTCTTCAGAATATTTACACCGGTTTGGATTATCAAGCACCATGGCTTTAACTATTTCTGGCTTGCCTTCTTGCACTACATACATGAATGGTGAGTCGTCAAATCCGTGCCGACCATATTGACCTTGGAAGGGGTCCAGATGAAGTTCATTCATCAAAATTCGAACCTGCACAAAAGTATATTTAACAAATTGAAATTTATGCTGTTTAAATTTTGCATAATCTTATGAATGAAAAAATTTAAATTTTGTTGAATTATAACAAACAAGAGTGGAATATTTGTTGCATGCAAACTAAATTACATGAAAAAATTTTTTTATGAATACAAATAAAATGTGGCAAACTTCAGCGGGATCAACAGTGTCCCAATCCTCATTCTCTACAGGAATATCTAAAGAATAACACAACTTAATGAACGGGATGTCCTTTGTACCGAGAGCAAGACTCATCTTTGCAATTTCCGTGTTGCAGCCATTGTCTCTGAGATATTCCATGATAGCAACATGTCGACAGCGAAATGCATGAACAAATGGAGTGTCTCCATTGTCATCCTCTGTGTCAATCTCCGCACCAGCTGAAAAAAGTATCTGATGATGGATATAATATTGCACTTTGTTGAAATAACAAACAAAAGTTCATAAAATTAAATGTATGAAGTTAACTTTATGGCAAAAAATTAACTTGATAAAAGGAAATTAATGACCCTGACACATCCCAGAGATCCAACTTTTGCAGCCTGAATTAGAGCAGTGTTCAATCCTGGTTTGTAGTGAGGCGTCCACTGCAAAACTTGCTTCAACAGCTCCACAACATCTGATTGAACATTCTTTGAGACACTATGCAATGTGTGAATTTTTGCAAATCTAAGTTATTCAGGGAAAAATGTTCAATAAAAAACAAAATTAATAGACATTTATTTTGATCACCACAAAAAAGTCACATGAAATTTCTCCACTTTTTAGTTGCAGCCAAATTCATGAACATCTTGTTTGAAAAGACTCCATGAAATTTTAATAAAAACTAGAAACCTTGGAAAACTCAATTTGACCAATTGGCTGAGTGGATTTTTTTGAGTTAGTTGTTCATTATGTTTAACAAATGTTGACAGATGACAAATGGTTTTGCTATTATATATACATCAATAGCAGCTAAAAAACTCTTAGAAATATATAATTATATATGGACAAAATCTAAAATTCCAAAAATCTGGCATCATGCAATAGTGCTCCCCTTCAATAAACCAGACAAGCCCAAAGATTCACCAGATAGCTATAGACCCATATCCTTAACCAGTTGTACATGCAAAATTTTCGAGAAAATAATTCACAATAGATTAATCTGGTATCTCAACAAAATAACATAATAACAAATATTCAATGCGGTGGAAGAAAAGGTAGATCAACGATAGATCACATTATATCAATGGAAACTTACATAAGGAATGCTTTAGCCAACAATGAACAGGCATTAACCATCTTTTTGATGTAGAAAAGGCATACGATACCACATGGCAATATGGAATCATGGACAATCTACACAAAGCTGGCCTAAGAGGATTGTTACCCAAGTTCATAGAAGGCTTTTTATCAAATCGGACATTTCAAGTACAAGTGAATAATGTTCTGTCAGAAGTCATGCATTTGGAGATGGGCATACCCCAAGGAAGCATCCTATCTCCAATCCTTTTTGCCTAAACATCAACACAATCAACCACATATATATTTGACATGTTTATACATGGACGACCTGGCAATAACCATCAAAGACAAACAAATAAACAATATGGAAAAAAAAAACAAATAAAATATTGGAAGACATTGATAAGTGGTCAACAACAAACGGGATAAATTTCTCAAAAACCAAAACATATGGCCTGATTTTCTCCAGAAAAAGAAAAGAAAAGAATACCCAAGAATAGTATTCCAAAATAATGAAATAAAATTTAAAGAAGAATATAAATTTTTGGGAGTTAAGTTCGATAATAGATTAAACTTCATCTCTCACATCACTAAAATTAAAATCAAATGTCAAAAAGTCCTAAATTTAATTAAAACAATATCATACTATAATTGGGGTGCAGATCAAAACAACCTTCTAATAATTTATAAAGCTACGATAAGAGCCATTTTAGATTATGGTTGCCAGACATATGGAGCAACAAGAAACTCCTATATTAAAACCATAGAGCCTATTATTAATGAAGCATTAAGAAGATGTCTTGGGGCCTTTCGCACATCGCCAGCAGAAAGTATGCATGTCCTGGCTGGAGAAGCACCAAGACATCTAAGACAATTAAAATTGACACTAAATTATCTCTTGAAGCTCAAAACCCAAATCAATAATCCGGCCTACAAACATATTATGTTAACATCAAATAACTCGACTAGAAAACCAACAAAAGCAATCCCTACAATAAATAAAAGAGTTGAAAAACATCTAGAAAAAATAGGGGAAATAAAAATAATGCGGGAAATAGAGGCAGAAGTGGCACCCTGGGCTAGGAAAACACCTGAAATAGACCTCTCAATAAACGAAATCGAAAAAACCCAAATTTATGCAAAATCATATACCATGAAATAATAGACAAAAGCCCCAAAAGCATAGCAATATATACAGATGGATCAAAAATGGGAAATTCTACATCATCAGCAGTTGTCATCCCCACCACAGAGGAAACATTATTTCAACATCTACCAACCTATGCATCAATATTTACAGCAGAGTTAACAGCAATAAAAATGGCCCTCAATCATACCATAAATGAGACCAACAAAGAATACATGATTTTTGCTGACTCGCTATCCAGTTTGATGGCAATAGAAAATCATAAAGCCAACAACCCACTAATAACACAAATTCAAAACTCTATAAATACATATATGACAATAAATAACAACAAGATAAAATTTGTGTGGATACCGAGCCACATAGGAATAGAAGGGAATGAAAAGGCCGATAAAGCTGCAAATCTGGCTCATTGCCTCCCTATCTCAAACATACCAATACCATACTCTGATATCAAGGTGATAATCAACCAATACATGGCATCGATGTGGCAACAAGAATGGAGTGAAAGCAAAAGCTTTCTAAGGAAATCAACGCCAAAAATTGAACCTAAGGGATCAAAGATAACTGTTGAAAGAGGATTCCAAACAGCAATAAATAGAATCAAAATTGGCCACACTAGATTGACACATACATGGATCCTTGAAAAAAAGACTTCTCCAAGGTGCGAAATATGTGGAACACAGCTCACAATTTTCCATATAATCATAGAGTGCAAAAAATACAACCAACCCAGATCAGAATTCAATATCCCAGCAAATATGCAGGAAATTTTTTTAAATCGGGATAATATAAATAATTTAATAGGGTATATTATAAAAATTGAACAAATTAACAAAATTTAAATTTAACAATATTAAACCGAAAGAATGAATGAGGGAAAGAATGAAGAAATGAAATAAAAAAAGATACAGGCGTGAAGATAGCCAGAATGTGCAGAAACGCCGTTAAAAACGCATCTCAACAATCAACTATTATATATATATTATATAAGTAGCTAATTTTTATATTTATTTGATGTGTTGCGATTATTTTATTTCATTGTTCTTTACGAACTTGTTTCCTTTTATTTATAATATTGAAAAAAAATTAATTAAATCAATAAAATCATATTTTGTATTATTAAATACAAAATTAAATATTTGATTAGAAAATCACAGTAACAAATTTCAACAATAAAATAAGAAATTATTATAGCCAAAGAATGCCTAAGCAGTCAATAGCATACTGCTAATCTAAAGCAAAAAAAATACTGGAAGACTGTCTATTTTTTGTTGAACTCTGTTTTAACTTCAAGTTCTATTAATTTTAATAATATATAGATATAGGGGAAAGACAAATCTAACAAGCTATTAAAAAAATAATAAGTTTCAAACTATAAGATTTAGATTTTAGTTAGATGAAAGAAGTTAGATAAATTTGGCATAAAATTATAATTTTAAGTTTAAGACTAAATATTTTAAAATGTCGATTTTATTTAGAAAAAGCAATGCCAGATTTCCATTAATATTGACCCAATTTTAAATATTCTTTTATTTTTAAATCCATTTATTTATTTATTTATTTATTTTGAACTTAGTTAGATTGGAGAGGATTTATTTTATATACAGAAAGTAGAAGCTCTTGTTAGCTAATCTAATGTAAAATAAAATGTAAAAAATCTAACTTATCTCTTGACTTATCTAATTGCAAATACAAATACAACAAGCACAGAACAGCTAACTAATCTTTTAATCAAATTTTATTATTTATTTTTATATTACATCAGAAAAAATAGATTAGAAAAATATTAGATTTAGTTTTTTAGTAGGTTCTGTTCTATTCTGCAAACAGGCAGAACTGCTCTAATAATATAATTCTACTTAACATTTACACACTAATGAAGGATCGAAACCTGTAGACGGGAGGTTTAGCGAGAGAATCATCTGTCTGTTTCAATGTTTTGTTTTCGTCCGCTTTTTTGTCCTCTTCCACAGACGACATTTTTGAGAAACCACAAACTAAATAAAATTAAAATTCGTGTATCAATAAAAATTGAAATAGTTACATAGTACGAACTATATAATTAGAACGAACGTTTTAAAAAAAATGGAAAGCCAAAATTAAAATTTATTTTTCAAATGCTTTTTTAAGATCACACATACAGATTTGAAGATCACACATACATATTGATATAAAAAATAGAACCTGATGTTAGAAACTAAATTATAAAAACTGAGTTTCTATAATCTGGTAGAACTATAGAGTAAGCCGATTTAAAAATTATCAAATTAAGTTTTGCTTATTTTACAAACTTACCTGAACTAAATTTCGATGCCAAGTTAATATAAATTTACTTTTGCAAATGACTAATCTAAACAAGCGTAATTGAAATGATGTTTTTCCAATAGATTTTACAATACTGTTTAGTTTAAAAATTTTAAAAGCATTTCTCAGAATTTCATATTTTCTGATGTCTCTTTCCCCATCATTGCTCCAAAAGAAGCCCTCGGTCAGCCAACTAATTTATTTCAACTAAGTCATTCTTTCATACAAAGTTTTCAAAAGTTGTGCAATAAATTATTGGAATTAAAAAAATACAAACCGCTATTTGTATATATATCTGGCTTTCATGGATACATTGATTCAACGAGCCGAGAGACAATTTATAACATGGGCTGAATGAACCACTAAAAGTTATATTGCTATCATTTTTTGTAATCAATTTTGATTCTTACACGTTATTTTCATCTTATATATCATCATAATATCACCAGGATGTTTTCTATTTGCGCCCAAATTTGTATGCAGTTCGCACGATGTTGCTCTGCTCCTGTTCATTTTCACAATTTTTCTTCTAGTTTTGGAGAAAATATTTCTGAAATGATGAATCAAATTATTTCTATCTAAATGTTTTTTGTTTCGTACCATATTCGTGAAAGTATCTTTGCGTAGTTTATAGTCCTTAAGTTTTTGGCTTCTTATGTCGGTGGGGTTTAGTAGGTACCCTCAACAGCATTGTCATCGTTGATTGAATTTGAGTTATTTTGTTGTTCGTTGTTGTACTTCGAGTGCTTATTGTTTACAAGTTTGATTTCCTTTCATAGCATATATATTGCTCCCAGTATTCTCATTGATCCGATCTGACTACCATCATTTGGATGTTCAAGTATCATCATAACTTATTAAATCTCATGTTTTTTTTATTATTTTGTTTTTGTTGTTGTTGCTGTTGTTAATACAACAATATTTATAACAATTACATCAGATATTTCTTGTTTCGGGACTTAAACATGATAAAGAGAAATAACTTTGTTAAATTTATGATCAAGCTTGCATTTTGTATTTTGTGCCTATGCAGACACATAAACTCTCACAAACTTTTATTTTACAAAAAAAACAAATAATTCAAATAAAATAATTAAAAAATGAGGTTTTAAAGACAGAATGTTTAAACTTTTATAGAACCGACGCAAACATTCTGTGTGGAACATATTTGAGCTTTTCAACTGGTGCACAAAAGAGTTTCTTTAGAACTTGCTTACAACAATCATCGTATCGATATCTGCCATTAAAGTAAATCATTTCACACTTTTGATCTTGTACCAAAAAATGAGCAAATTAATCATACATTATCATTGTCGCATTTGTAACAACACCTTTGAAAAGTAGCTTAATTTATTTATAATATCAATAATTAGTTATCACCATTTTTACTGTGAAATAGAAATATGTTTGTGCCTGGTTCGGAACACAACCGAATCTTAAGAAACTTCGGCTTGACAGCCGATTGTTGTTTGGATATCAGGAACTTTAATATGTTTATAAAAATGAATATATTAATGGAAAACAGAATTAATTCAAGCAAAAAGTCGATTTATCTTACAATTTTATCAATTTATTTAATATCGAATTTGAAAAATTTTGGTTTGATAAAACTTTTTATTAAGATGCTTGTATAAATAAATCTACTAATAGAATGACGCTATCTGCAAACAGCAAACACATTTCAATGTCGCTTGCTAAAGAGGACTGATTGAATTTATTACAAATTTATAACTCTAACAAAGCTTTAAAATTTTGCACTAAAATGTCAGCATATAAATTCAATTAGAAATTTATTTCTCTGGTCAGGTTGTTGTGGCGTCACCTGCAAAATTTGTTTGACATCAACCATCAGTGACAGCTTGAACTTTAGTTGCTGAAGCTAATGTCGACAAACTTCACGAAGTACCGCATTAAAAATACCTTCAATTAAATTACAAGGCTAAATTGTAAGGCAAATTTGTTGTTGAAGCAAGTTTGTTTGGATACTGACTTGAAAAATTTGGTTGACATTTATTTTCAGTCAGAGGTGTGTGTTTTATCAGATGAAAAATGAGATGCCGTTACAACGAAGATCATTCATTTCTTTTTGTAAACCATTGAAAATCATCATCGCCATAAGTACGCGTGAATCTACGCATTTGTGTTAAAAGTTAGTAAAAGCCATTGTTTTAACTGAAAACGTAGTGTTTTTAATGGAAAAATTGACATTATAAGTTCATTAGCAGTGGTCAAATATTTTTCACTGCCATAGCTGTCTAGGTCCGCCATTGTTAACCATTACAACATTTCGTAAGTTTAAACAAGAAAAAATTCAAAAAACTTAAAATGGATTCATTGGAAAATCTACTTTGAGTTAAATCTCAAAATATCAGGGCCGGTGCTATGTGCCAGCTAACGTACCAGAGGCCAGGTGCAAAAGAAAAGTGCGGGGCTGTAACTAAAAAAAATTACGGAAAATATAAGATTAAATTTATGTAAGTATAAATTTTTTTTCCGATTTCATACAAAACAGCAAAAGATACTAATCTATACTTTTAACAGACACAAGTTTAAAAACTATACAAGAAATTTATTAGTAATTTAAATGAAAATAAAAACAGTCCTAATAACATTTTAAGCAGTATCGAATGCGGATTTCAAGTCATAGAGGAATTGAAGGTGATAAAAATAAGGAGCAATGTTTGCACGTGCCTCAAGTCTGTCCTGGAAACATTATTTCCATTTTTTATAATTTTACATTAAATGAAACCGTCAAATAAAAATCATAAAACTTTAACAAAAACAAAAAAATTACTTAGCAAATCAGGGTTAATATAAATTGTGAAGTAGCAATGGTATTGAAACAGTGGCTTACTTACTGGCCTTCATAATCGTACAATTGGTGTTAATCAAAATTGGATTTTGTTGATGCATATGAAAGAAATTGTACTAAATAGGATAGACATGGGAATTTTAAATACACGTTTCTGGTACATCAATAACTTATATTTAATTAAAAACAAACATGAAAAGGAAATATCGGGTTCGGACTCATGCATTCGTAGTGTAGGCATATGTTTTGCCTCTAACTTAAGAACTCCAAAAAAGCTTTTAAATAAAACCAGTTGTCTACTTAACCTACACACTTAACCCCTACACACTTATATACACGCACACACACATACACACACATGCACACGCATGCACCCGCACTAACACAAACGCACACAAATGTCCTACGTAATGTCCTCATGTACAGAAAAGTTGATCACAAAATGACACGAGATGTGTTACTGATGGTTGGACTTAGGAGATGATGAGGTGATGATTGAGCGTGGTGATGATGATGCTAACTATGATGATGATAATGACAATGATGATGATGAATTACACTGTTGTTGACAGTGATTATTTGGTGGCTGATAACTTTTATGTTATCGTGGATACTAACAATGCGAACAAATCATAACAATAACAACAATGATGATGACAATGATAACAGTGATCGTATAAGCAAGGAAAATGTACTGTTAATAATAATAATAATAATAGTAATAATAAAAAATGCTGCTGTTCCCAGTGGCACGAATGTTGCTGCAAAGGAAGTTGAACAACTAAGCAAATATAAAGACCTTGAGATAGATGGAGATTTCACGTATGTGGAACACAAAAACACGCGTGATCCCAATAGTAGTTGGTGCATTGCGAACAAACAGTACGTCAGGGGCTGCAGAAATATCTCGATGAACTGCCTGGAAAGGAAAGTGTTGCACATGAGCAGAAGATGGCCCTACTCTGTACTGCCCACATACTTCACAAGTTTCTAACAGCAGGGAACTAAAATCCCACACCTCAGGACTCCCGATAGATACCAGCGAAGTGGCTGAGGAAAATGATATAATAATAATAATAACAATTACAATAACAATAACAACAACAATAACAACAACAACAATAATAATAATATAATAATAATAATGAGAACACTGCTTTTATTCAATCAAATAACATCTATAATGGCAATAATCAATATAATGAAATTAATTTAAAATAATGATAATGATATATTGAAATTAAAATAATAATAATAATGAAATTAATGAAATCAGTAGTCTACTTCGCTCATCATTTTGTACAAATGAGTACTAATAGAGAATGTTAGTTTAGAAAAGAAAGGCTCATACAATATTCCTATCGCAATATATTGAATATGATGATGATAAAACCGAGGTTAATAAACTGTTTCTAAAATGCTCCGACCAAATTAAATCTACTATTGATAAATTAAAATAATAAATAATTAATAATAATAATAATAACAATAATGATGATGATAACAATAATAGTGATGATAATAATATTATGATGATGATGACTATTATAGTACCAATAATTCGAACAGTTTTGCGTTTAATTTCATTTTTTTTATAAAAAGTGGAATTAAAAAAAACGTAGTAGCCGCAGAGAAGAAAATGCATGAGGTTGATGGATGGTTAGGATGTTTCTGCTGTGGAGGAAGAGGAGGATGACGAATGTGATGAAAGAATTGATGTGACCATAGAATTGATATGACCATGGAAATGATGGGACCCTGGAATTGTTGTGACCATAGAATTGATGTGATCATAGAATTGATGTGACCATGGAAATGATGTGACCATGGAAATGTTGTGACCATAGAATTAATGTAACCATTGAATTGATGTGACTATGGAATTGATGTGATTATGAAATTGATGTGATTATGAAATGGATGTGATAATGGAATTGATGTGATGATGAAATTAATGTGATAGTGATATGATAATAAACTTGATGGCACTGCAATAACAAATATGATAAAAAGCGCCGGTGAGTTATGATGATGAACGATGATAATATTTTCAAAGAATGAGGTTATCCTAGCAGACGAATGATCTTTCCTTGTCATTGTATAAGTACAGCAATTATTTACACATAAAGACTACCTTGAAACAACTCTTGTTATCATATCAATAATTATCTGAATGCTCTGACTTTTTTTACGTTTTACATTCTTTATATGCTAACAAAAAAAACCATCTTTGAAAACAAAACTTATTTTAAATGCCGTTGTATTTTATAACAGGTTAAGGCAGGACACATGTTGTCCCTTCACGGATTGGATGTGCCGCTGCTGATCAACATGGTGATGACAACACCAATTATGACAACAACAACGACAAAAATGATGATGAATATTATGATGACTATATTGGTAAAGCAATGAAAAGATGATGATGAAACTACAACAATGAAAGGTAATAACATCATTAGTCTGACAATAAGAGTTGATGAATTGCGACGTTGATGCTGGTTTCTGCGCATACAGCCGGCTTATTACGATTTCCGCTTTTTAATTCAAATTTCAACCAACCCAACGCACGTAATGCATCAATATCGTTATTCATTTACTTTTAGTGCAACAATACGATTCCGTTTTGACGGAGCAATGACAAATTTTATATCTCTCTATGAATAACTTTATTCTAAAAGTTAAAATAGAACGATTATACTTTATTTTTCTTCATACTATTATTTTTATTATTCGTATTATTTTCTATTAAATCTTTCTGTATATGTTCAATGAGCTAACTATCACTAGTAATCAGATATATTTTATAACAACAGGTTTTTAAAAGTACCTTTTGTATTGATTGATGATTATGTGCCAGCCTGCGGTTAACTTATTGACAAGGGAGATCGAATTTCAAATTGTTTTGTACTCGAACAAATCTTTCTCTTTCTCAATCACATTTATTTGTAACGACTGAATGTCATGCACATATGCACAAAGCTTGTTTACATTAAATCACTTTAAAATTTATAAACGAATGCAGGGTATCTACACATTGAGCATACGAAATGGGTTCGGATAAGGATACGTGGAAATATCTGGAAATTGAAATGCTATTTATTTTGGTGAGAATTGTCATTAAGTGACAAAAATAATTTATTGGAAAACCGGAATGATTTATTGAAAATAGGAATGATCTATTGGGATGCTGTGGGAAGTTGGTATAATTCATTGGAAAATTGGAAATATTTATTGAAATATTGGATTTATTGAGAGTTGGAGATAAATCATTGAATTGATTTATCGGAGGATGGGAGTGATTCATTGGGTAGTGGGAGTGATTCATAGAGAAACGGAAGTGGTTCATTTGGTGGCGAAAATGATTTATTGGGATATAGAATAATTCCTTGGAAGATGAGAATGATTCATTAGAAAACCGGAATGATTTCTTGGTAGATGGGAATAATTTATGGAGAAATGGAAACGATTTGTTAGAAAATGGAAAGGATTCATTGGGAAATGGCTATGATTCATTGGGAGATGGAAATGATTTTTTGGGAAACTGGTATGATTAATTGGTAAATGGATCGCCAGCTTAATTTTGGCCACACTAGCAAATATATTAGGTTATTAGGCTCTATCTTGGTCCTCCCATCAAATTTGAAAATTCTGTCGCTTTTAAAAATGTTGGCACCTCGTCAACGTTGTCTAGATCATCCACTGGATTAACAAAAATTGTACATGCTTGCCTACCTGTTACTTGGTAGCATCACACAATTCTCGTTATAGCTACGTTGGTATCCAATATGAGAACATTTCGGCTAACCACAAATTCGATCAGTTGCGTTGTTTTATTCTAAACAAATTTTTTTTGATATTTGATCGTTTTTAAGCCAGTACTTAATGTTGAATATTGATAAGTGTAGTTTTTAAAATGTTGTCGTTTTGACTTGAACAAATGTGAAAAAGAAATGGAAATAACTTTGTTAAAGTTTAATATCGGTGCTTGATCTGAAGATGTTATTTGCAATTATCCAAATTTCAATTTGAAACTGTTATTATTATTGAAATCATAGAAAAATATAAAAAAATTTATCTCTCTAAAGCATTTTTGAGAATTGAAATAAATAAATAAATAATGACACAAAACAAAACATACTTAAAGAACTCCAATGCTTTGAAACAGAAATTTGAAAAACCTTAAAAAATTGTCGAAAATTAAATAGGAAAATTTTTCGTACATATGAGAAGATGGCAAATATAAAATTTAGAAAAATAATTTAATCGATAAAGCTGGATATCAAATCAAGTTGTCTGCTACCTCACATTGTGGACCTCTTATGATTTTGAGAAGTCACTTTTGAGCAACAAATGCCATGATGTACAGTGGAGTGTGTGTGCGTGTGTGTGTCTCTTTGTGTGTTTGAAATGTTACTGTTCTCTACACATACACATGCTACATTACATGCGTGTCCTTTATTAAAGAGATATTTCAAATCCAAGTTTCGTAATGTTGCGTGTGCTTACACTACAGGTTTAATTTTTTAAATATATGCTTGCCGCACAAGATGAAAAAACTGATTCAGTGACTTTCTTAAACGCGTTGTCTTTTATTAATAAAAATTATTCATTAAAAGACATTTAAACGAATAAAAATGCTATATAATAGTATACATCATTAATAAATAAACGAGCAAAACAGAAATAAATAAATGCATAAGAATTTATGAAACAATAGCAATAATTAATGTAGGGAATTCAGAATAAATTGAAAATATTATTGAGAAATGGATGCAATGTAGATGAGTGATGGGCTGACTGGCCAGCAGGTGTCGTGAACGAAAGACCAAAGCAGATGCAGTTGAAATGAGGTCACTTTGAGGTCAAAATGGGGTTAAATGAGTCATCAATTTTTAATATGGAAAGTAGTAGAGTCATTCGTTTTAATATAGAGGCTGAGTGAGCAATTGAATGCAGAAACATAATTAGAAATATTTTTTAGATGTGGGTGTTTTGAGTCGTCAATAATTAACGTGAAGAAAAGTTTTGTTGGAAGGATGGATATCTGACAATATCTGATTTTTCATGCATCTATAAAAACATAAGCACTTCACAATCACACTCGGATATGATACAGAACATACAGACTCTCACAGGCCCAGAAACAAACCAGCACACAGACAGACACACAGACAGACACACAGAGAGACACACACTCAGACGTGGCTATAACGAACACACAAACAAACTTACAACGCGTGAGGTGATTTAAAACTTACTCGGGAGTCATAAAAACTGTTAATAGAATTTTCACTATCATTGCGGGCAAGCAAAACAGAAATTTTTCATAAAAAGACAAGATAATTGAAGAAACCGCAATGTACTTTCGAAGTATAATTGTATTTCTAGAAACATAAAATTGAAATAACAAATTTTTTTCTCTATGTCGGCTGTTATATTAAATAATGAGACAATAAACAAGGTTACGAGTTGGATGTCAACGTCACGAATGAATCATTATATAACATTCAAATCGAAATATAATTCTGTTGTTTAACTGGATCATTTTAAAATATTCAGGCCAATAAAAGCCACCTTACATAATTTGAATGTTGTTAAATATTCAGCTGATTCAAGTGATTGAATATGATTTGGTTGAGCCATTGAACCAGGCCTTAATGAACATTGTGCTTTGTTTCTCGATAACCATCCATTTTTTTTAATTGCGTACCCTACATTTGAACTCAACGAGACATCGTACGAATCACAAATACGTTTGTCTCTTTGATTTTTTAAAAACTGTTTTTCTCACCGCCATGGAGTCTGAAGCAGATGTTCTTGAAGCTGACCGCTTGCTTCATCGCTCGATTGCCAGCCAATACTTCCTGCTGATGAGATTTACAAAACACATCATTCAACAATCTTTCAAAACGGTATGCCTTTTTTAATCACTACAGAGAAAGTGATCGGCTTGTCGAGATAATTATTTTTAACATCTGCATCTGCATTAGATCAAACATTAATTATAATGATAAAAATATGGCGCTTTATATAGCGCACTGTTTCTTCTGAGGTGCTTTTAATTTGTATAGCGCCCTACTATAAACGGCATTTGGTTGCTGTTGGTGGAAGTTCAAGATTTTTGCTAATATTGTTGTTTGAAAACCTTGATTTTATAAAAAAATGTTGTTGGGAAGTACTGACAAGTTTATTTGTATAATAAAAAGCACAAAAATTAAATTTTAAAAAGTTTAAATTTTAAGGACAGGAAAAAGATTATTTCACACCGCTGGTCACATGACTGAAATATTTTTTGAATTTGCAAATGCTTTTTTTAGAAAAATAAAAAAAATATTTGATTTGTCCGACTTTGAATGAAACTGGCGATCATTTTGGATTCAGCTAATGCAAATAAGTCGATCTCTTTAAACTTTGTTTCCCAGACATATTTTGGCAACTTGTTTGCGGTTTTGCATTAAAAAACTCGGCAAACCACAAACATAAGTAATTTTTACTACAATCTGCCGTTTCTGGCAAACTGTTCCATTCAAAAGTTCTCAAAGTTTTTAATGCACGCAATTGACAACATCCGTGCGGCTGACCGATTAGTAAAAATTGGATTCTATTTCAGTTGAGTTTAAATGTTCGCACCATCGTCGTCCATAATCAGTTTTTTTTACAAAAACGCGTTTAACGGATTCAAATAAATTATATTATATATAAATATATTTACATAAAATATATATATATATATATATGCGCACCTACTAAGTTGGGCAAATATACATACATACAAGTATACATGCACCAAATACTTCAACATAATTATTAATACGAACTTGCTCAACTGCGTGGATAAAACCACGTACGTTCGTTTATAAATAAATAAATTTATAAATAAATAAATTTATAAATAAATAAATTTATAAATAAATAAATTTATAAATAAATAATTACACTCTGTAATGTAAATATATATACAAACACATAAGCATATTATGTATTATATATATATATATATATATATATATATATATATAAAGATATAAGACTAACTATGCTTACTGCACAGTACCTAGCTAGCACGGTACCACGCGGACAAACGGAGCAGATAAGTGCCAGCAAGTATTGTTACATGTGAAAATGATTATTACTTCAATTATAAATAGCTCCAATAAATAACATAAACCGTATTTGTTGTAAGTAGCAAATTTGTTAATAAAATGACTGTTGTATATATTACACGTGTGTATATGTAATTAACCATATTTGGAACGTTTCCTGATGTGTTACTTTGTTTATAATGTTCCCACACTTATGAGTGTACTACTTTGGAGTGATTAAAATAATGAGATGATAATAATTGTCAGATTCAACGATCCAACCTGCCAGCTAGAAAATTTAATCGGCACCCAACTTGACGCAAGTGAGTTTGTGGGTTTTATGGTGTTTTTGCTGATTTGTAATCTAATCTGTAGACATTAAATTTATGTTTTATTATATTTTATAAGAATTTTACATCAGCTTTTTTGTTGCCTTTTTTGAAAGTTCATTAAATGATTCACATTCTCGAAATTTTTATCAAATTATTAAAAGTTTAATATTTTTTACATTTATTTTATTATTTGACCATTTATTTTATTATTTGATACTATTATAGACCACGCTATTACGTTTATAAAAAAAATAATTTGTATTCATCACCATAAATATCATCACAATGCTGTAACAACTGATACATGCAAATGCTACAAGTACACAGTCAAGATAACATGTGTACATGTTTGTTAATATTTGGTTGGAAACTATGATGAATAAAACGAATTCAATAAATTTGGTGAGACAGAACAATTCTTCATGTGGCTGTTTAAATTGTTTATACCTACAAAGCAAAATAAACGATGTGACACTGTTTAAAATTTCAACACATTTCAGACTGTACAAAAAAGCATTAACACCGAGTGGATATAAAATTCTTGAGCTGGAATTGTATGGTGGGTTGCTTAGCAGATTGTTGATTCAACTCAGTTAGTTTCCAAATTTGAAGCAGTCACAACCAATATGTTATTTGTTGTATTGTGTGTCGAATGTTGAAAACGCCATCATAAAACTTTAGCTGCATATTCTACCACTTAATAAGCAACTTAGTCATTAACAACAACAAAAACAGCAGCAGCAACAAAAACAATACTAACAGTTGTAATATTTATCAATATTAATAATATTAACAACAGATGAGTATTTGGTGTACCATGACCATAAAACCTTCACTGCACCAACGCAAATTAAGGAGCCTCACATTGTGGGCACTCTACGGTACTGTGAGCTAGCATTTGCGGATTTGTGCAGCCTGTCATCATAGTGCATCTATATACCAAGAACGCATAAAGGACATCACGCTCATTTGTCAGTCTGTGACATTTGTTTCAATTCTTAAATTTTAGAAGTTCATCGCTTACAATAAACTCACATGGCTGGAAAGGCAGATCTTTAAGATCTGCTTGCTCAGATTTGTGAAGTGGTACGAAAATTTAAACTTTTAATATTATAGATAGTTTTTAAATAAATAGATATGTAATGTTGATATTTTTTATATTTGAAAAAATTTTTCAGTAAGAATCGTTAAAAACTTAAACATCATAATATTTTCTTGCAATGTTCATCTAAAATTGGACGCGTGCCACTTGAAATTTGAAAATTGAAATATAGCACACAAACTTAACACTAACTTAACTCTGATCGGTAATCCTCTTGAGCATTATATACTTTTTTTTAAATTAAAATTATTTTTCTTTATAATGCAGCTCGGTCAAACTCATACGCAGAGCTGTTATTCTATTCCCATACTTAAAATTTTGTGCCACAATCACTGTACACCAGGGGTGGGCAAACTTTTTGCAGTGAGGGCCGCATTGAGAACTATTTTACCTTTGAAGAGCCGCATATGTACTTAGCAAATTTTTTCGACCCGGAGGGGAAATTTTGTTAAGATTTGCGGTTCCTTTTTTTTGGTCATAATTCTGGCTGACGACCCTTTTTTGGCGAACAAGGCCTCGCGGGCCATAGTTTGTCCACTACTGCTGTACACTATCCACACCACACGACGCACATACACGCACATATCTATGCAAACGCAAGCACCAAATCATGATGGTCTCTCAGTTTCGTACAGACAGTATTCGAACCATGTCATCGCGTAAAAGCAACGCGAGACAAGGCACTTCTACCGACTGAGCTAGCCCAGTGATCAATTACTATATAACCATCTGCGATCCAGTTTCATCTGCCACCAAAAGATTCCATCAATAAAATGTAACAAAAGTGTGTCTTCAGTGCCAAGTTAAGCGTATAATGGAAAAAATACGGGTCTAAAATTTCATGCATAAATCATCAAATGTCAGACTACAGAGGCTACAAACCCACACATGCACAAAATTGCTTACTGCTTTCGTGTCCTGCATGCCATTGAATCTTACATGCTGAGAAATTATATATGTGGAGTCAATCGATCAGATGCTGCGGTTTCAAGCAACTTGATAACGGCAATGGCTAAACTGCGCAACGTAATGTTTTTTTTAATATTAATTTAAAATTTTTGTTCGAAAAAATAAAAACAGTAAACTTCCGGGTCAAACAATTTTTTTCACGTGAAATTTTTTTCCCTATAAAAAAATTTGATGAAGTAGAAAAAATGAAGCCAACTAACCGGCCAGCAGTTAACATTTGGCTCCTCTTTTGTGGTGTCCCCACAAAAGTTTAAAAAGTTTACACAGTCTTCATGCATGGAGATAAATCAATTAACGTCAACATTGGAAACGTTTTGATAATAGTATATGTGTTTTATAAACCTCCATCATTTTCATCGACCACACACACCACACACACACACATACATACACACACACACACCACACAAACATCACCCAAACACACACCACACAAACATCACCCAAACATCACCCAAATTACACACGCTCGCACGCACACACACACACACACACACACATGTATATATATACAATATATATGTAATGTATATGACATAATTTATATTATATATAGAAAGAGCCTAGTTTATGTGCCTGGTTCACATATACACAAACCTTGATCTCTGACAATCAGACGTTCATTTCTCGTGCAAGTTTTTCATGTTTCTCGCGTATCTCTGCCAAATTGAAAAATGTTTCTTCATTTTGTTATGGATACTTTTTACACGTTCCAACTGAGAGGATGTTATTGAAGAACAACGTCAACTGAGTCTATTGCAAGCGTTGTGGAATGGATGAAGGGAAGAATAAAGATATATTTCAGAATATAGATGAGTGCAAGTGAAAGAGGAATAATAAAAAAGAAAGAGAGAGAGAGAGAGAGAGAGAGAGAGAGAGAGAGAAAGTGAGAGAATGAAAAAAGAAGAAAGAAAGCTGGATAGATAGATAGAAATAAAAAAAAGGAAGAATAGAGAAATGAGAGAGAGAGAGAGAAAGAGAAGGAGAGAACAACAAAAAAATACACTAAATGACATTCGTGGGGGTAAAATAAAGAAAAATGATTTTCGAATAAGTGTTTTTAGAAACAATTTAACTATGTTTCATTTTTTTAACTTTTTCTTCGCATGCTTTCTAATTTTTTTTATTTTTCACAAAAATTTCTTCCTTTTTTTAAATGAAATTTTTTCCAATCCTCGAAAAAAAAATTTTTTTAAATTTAAAAATTTTACTTTAAATAAGTTTTCAAAATTTAAAAACGACAAAACAGTAATGTTAAATAATGCAAAACTTAAAGTAGCATCTAAAAACTTTATTAAAATAAATTAATTACTGGTCCATCCTTCAATTTTAATTGTTAAAAGCGGTTAAAAATAAATCGAACGCAATACATTAATCAAATCGGAAAAAAATTCAAATGATTCTCGAACAGTCTCTGAGAAATAAAAGTTTTGTGGCGTCGCTATGCAAAAAAGCAAAGAAGCACTTAATCAATCACTCGATCATCACAGACACTCATACAATTTGATATGTCACCGAGGCATTCCACATCAAAACTATCATCATCACCATCGTCATCATTATCACCATCATCATCATTATCAATCTTTTTTCTGCATCCTACTAAAATTATCTTCATCATAAACAAAATAACCACCACCAACGTCATCATCGTCGTCAGCACCAACATTATTAGCAACATCATAAAATGGGTAATAATGATTTAATGAATTATAGGGCGGTTTCAAACTTCAATTTTTTTTCAAAGGTTTTCGAACGACTGGTGCTTGTTCTTCTATTTGGTCACCTCTCTGTCTACCAGTTGTTACCTTTGCTTTGCCAAAAATTTGGAACGATCTACTATTGCAATTGGAACAAATTGTTCCAGTAAAAAAATTCAAACAGGAACTGAAGACGCAATGTTTTACTAAAGCATTTGATTCATAAGCTCTAACTCAGCGCACAACGAAACAGAGCTGGCTAACTAAACAAATTAGACATAGGTAATAGCACCAGGATATAAATTTTTCATTTTATTTTACAATTGATGTTTGACCATTCAAAGAAACTACTCATGAGAAGATATAAATATATTCATGAATAATGAAAAAAAGAGAATAAGAATGAGAGAGAGAGAGAGAGAGAGAGAGAGAGAGAGAGAGAGAGAGGAAGAGAGAGCTAGGAAAAAAGGAAAATATGTACTCACGTATTTACACTGTCGTATTCAAAATAATGTAGCAGAAAAGCGGGCTGCCAGTTTTACGAATTGGGTTACAAAATTGAATTGAACTGTGGCTATACTTCATAAATATACGTAAATGTGTACAATATTTTTTACGTTTTTAATCTATTTTTCGCAAATACTTATAAAAATTTCTCGAAAATAATACATATGCACACGGTAGTACAATAATAACTACGTTATTATTCGACTTCAAACGACATCCATCCATACACAATGTATGGATGGATGTCGTTTGAAGATGGCACTATTTTGTTTTTCGCTGATTTCTGGCGGTCTTATTCACCATCACCGCTATCATCATCATCGTCGTCGTCATCACCATCATCAACATCATCATCTTTATCATCACGGGCTTTGGTATATTTTTTAATATCATCCTAATTGCCACAATCATCATTAATCTTTCTCATTTATATCACTTTGGTCATCTTTGTTATCTTTTTTTCACTTTCATCAAGTTTTTCATCTTTGGCATGCATCTTTATCACGCTTACCAGCCACACTTATCACATTCATCACTTTCATTATCATCATTTTTATCATTTTTGACACTGTGTCATATTCATCTTCATTGCACTCATTATCACATTCATCACATTTATCACATTCTCTATCTTCATCATCTTCGTCTTCATCATCTTTTTTATCATCTTTAACATTTCCATCACAATTATTCCGTCATCTTCATTATCCTCTTCGTCACCATCCTTTGTATCGTCCTCATCTTCTTCACCTTTTTCATCATCTCCTCCGATCTATTTTCAATATTTTTAAAATCTTCGCCATCTTCTTCTTCATCTCCGTCATCATTTTCTTCGCTTTCATAATCTTTTTAATTTACATCGTCCTCATCATTTTTGACACTTATTTCATTTTTACGATCACTTTCCACTTCATGAAAAAAATCGGCGAATGATGGCATTGGGAAATGTGTTATTGATGACGATTGATCAAAAATTCAGACTAGAATTTTTGCATTTTTCGCGTCGACATTTTTTGGTCGATTTGCTTCTAAATTTTGAGGCAAGGTAGAAACTTTCTAAATGTTCTCGAAACCCGGAGAGTATTTAATAGGTGGAAAAATATTTCAGTCCCATTTTCTGAAACAAAACAAACAAGCTAGCCATCTAACCAGCATATAAACAAATCAGCAAACGAACGTACAAGAAAACGAACAAACAAAGTCATAGAAAAACAATGAGGAGAAACAAATATAGAGGCGATCAACTAAGAAATTGATGTAGACTGAAGATTTGTTGTTTGATAAGCTTGATGGGGTTCTTTCATGGAAACTAGCAACACCATCCATCTATTCACAGATAAGAGACAGGCAGAGACATAATTCGCATTTAATATATGCCAGTCTGCTCCACTCAAGCACACTAATTTTAGCAAGACGCTCTCATAAAAACGCGTACAAAATTTATGCTAGTGTTTTCAGTTAGATGAGCTGATCATACCAAGAAGAATATTCATAAGTTGATAATGTTGTTAAAGAAGAACTATGGTTAACATGAAATGTAAATTGATGAAATGATGATAGCAACAAAACAATGCTTATAACAGAAAAAACCACTAATAGAATTATTTGGATAATATTTTAATCCTATCAAATAACACCATACAGTTGTTTTTGTTTCAATTTAAGCAACTTTGTATCATCACTGTTTTTTCAACGCCCTTAAAACTTTTTCAAAATACAACAGCATTGTACTTTTTTTGTTTCAACGCATTTACCTTCCTAACTTTTCAGACAACAGTGGTAACATTTATTTTTGTTTTAAGATTTTTCCAAGTCAGAACCTCTACCTACCTCCAATGGCTCTTCATCCATGCGGATCCACAATGTTTCTTGTTGTTAGATTGCATTGGGTGTATTCTTACATACATCAAATGACGAGATGGCTGTGTTTCGTCACATTGAACTGCTTTGCAATGTTAAGATATTTGTGATGCATGCGTAAATTCAAACGCAATTTCAATTCATACGACGTGTGTGTGTTCAATTCATACCATGTGTGTGTATATGTGTGTGTGTGTGTGTGTGTGTGTGTGTGTGTGTGTGTGTGAAGGTGTGAGGGAGATAAAAAATGTATGTTTGTCGAATGCGATGAAAAAAACAAACAATTATCTATTATCACAAATAGTGAAATTTTGGTTGTCTGCTCATGAGTTAGCTCATTTTTCTTTAGAAAATATTCTTTGTATAAAGTGTATAAATTACACAATTTTATATCTAGAGCGTGCGTAAATGTTTTGTTATAGAAAAACTATTAAAAAAATATCCCAAACTGAAAAATGAATAAACAGCCCTCACAGACAAGACGTAACAATTTGTTAGAACTTTTCTGTTTACTGAACATCCACACTTGCTTGCATGTCTGAATTCGTTTCAAAAAATATAAAAGTTCTTGCTTAATTGGAGCTGATGAGTTTAAAAAAAACGTTGAAATTTAACTCCTTCGTTAAGACCTTCGGCTTAAAGTTTAAGAGCCTTATACAAATGACCACACTACAAACAAGATAAGAAAAAACATGAAATAAAACAAATTATTATTAATAAAATATTATCAGTAGTTTTCAAAAGCAAATAAAAGCATCATTGTGACGAAAAAAATAAGAAAAATAAACCCGCACGCGTATTTAAAGCTGATGCAATAAATACCGATGCAACAACAAACAACGTGCAAACAACAACAATCTAAACAACTAAATAACAAAAAGATAAAAAAAAACTGATAACAACAACAAAATTAAACATGAAGAACAAGAAAAACAGATAACAACAACAAAATAATTAAACGACAAGAAAAAAAGGACAACAACAACAACAACAGCAGCAGCGAGGACAGGGCAAATAAATTGCGCTTCCTATTATCATATTTTCTCATTGCATTCAAATTGCCCACCGACTAATTAAAAAGTAATATAAACAAGCACACGCACACTCACACGCACACATTCACGCCCAAAGTGTATACCACAATAGATATATAGACAAACACATACGCACAAATTTATCTATCTATTTATAGTAGCAATTATATAATAATAATAATAATTCAAACACACACAAACACACCGACACACCACACAAACACACACACGCTCACACTCACACACAAACATGCGTAGGCATGTTTTGTAAAATAAACACTAAAAAAATAGTGGACATTATTTGCTTAAATTAAATACATTAACGAATTATTTTAAATGAAAAATACCTAACGGTGAATGTTAATTTTATTGAGTTATGATACCTCGATGGAAGTTCGATTGCATGCATCATGATACTTGGATAATAGTCAAATTTACTTGACAAATCATTAATGGAGTTGCTTAAATAACCTATTGAATAGCTTATCTAACAATTTTATTTCAATTCTTCGTATAATTTCTTCTGAATTTTTTAAAGTCAATATTTTTTTATTGATACAAATCATCGTAACGGCAATTGCCATTACTTTGTATTTACTTTAATATAAATTAGAGTAATTCATCAGGTTAAATTTTTTTTCATTTTTTTTTCAAAAAATTTTACTATATTTATATCTTTGCCAGTCTTTGTGTTGAGATAGCATGATACATTCTGATACGAAAGTGTACCCATTTGTGCAATCATTTTGAAACTCAATACCGATCACCAGCGTTTGATAAATTTTTTGCGAAAACTCTTCAAAATATGACCCTCTTCAAAAATATGAAGTACAATTTCTGAAGCAGATTTCAGGAGAAACAAATTAAACAGAACTGTAAAAGATTTCACGATTGTTAATGATGTTGATATAATACTGTCCAGTACAGATGGCTCCAGAAGTTTATAATTAATAAGTTTAGAATATTTAATTTCAGGCATAGTTCATCTAGCAAACTGACACGTTGGTGTACCGTAAACCAAGTAGGTGGCACCCAGGCATGTCGTACCGTGCATATATTTATAAAAACAGTTGATTAAAGTTTAAACTGTGAAACGGTGGTTTATTTGTTTCGTATTCGTTAGGCGAAATTTTGGATGCATGAAAGCTTTGCACTTCGAGCTTTTTCAAATAATCGAACTTTTTATCACAAAAAACTTTAAAAATAGTTTATGTAAAAACTTTCTATACGTACACAGATCAGATTTTTGCTTTGAGGTTTCCTGAATTTTACTGAGAAAAATTATGAAACAAAAATAAATAAAACAAAGACAACCATAACCAGTGAACAAAAATTTTCAAAACATGGCCAACAATGAACAAAAAATTATCAAAATGTTCATATAAACAATTATTAATTAATATTTGGAGTATTTCTTCCAAAACTGAGCTGACGTCTGTCGGACCAGCCGATTTGTGGTTTGCATTCAACGACATCTGCAGGATTAATTGCGCCTGTCAGAATGTGCCATTGCTTCCTCAACAAACCCATAAATTCAAAAATACGTTTTTTGTGAGTGATGAATGGGGAAACTCTTGAAAAGTTCTGTCAGCTAATGCCATCCATCTCAGTGTGAGGCAGCCGTGGAGACTCTCCGCTAACATGGCAAGCCATCTAATTATTGTTTGGCATAATTTGAATAATTTTCAACTAAATTTTTTGATCATAATTAATGTTATTAATATTATCTGCTGTCATGAATGCAGTAATGTATATTATGATCTATTTTAATTCTATTTGTAACTCGGAAACTAAAAAATATCTTCATTGTACCAGAAGAAATTGATGTGCAAGTTGGCATGTCGGTATATATATTTAATCTTTCAAGCAGTTTTCTATTATTAAGAAGCTATTCAAACGATTCACTGGCTCCATCAAATCAACAACCACAATTCGTCACACACGCACAGCCACGCGTCAACAAACAAAATATTATCTCATATCTGCCAGAACATTCTGTCCAAACGATGTGATGGTTATATAATGGTTATATTTTTGTTTCTTTATTTGCCCATGTTGTTGGCGGATAAAAGAATCAAAATCTGTTCAGGTTTTGGCAGTTTTTTGGCTTTATTTTTGATCCTTTTGGATTTTTATATATATTTTCATATACTTCACGTTTGTTATTTTTTGTTTTTTTTGTAGCATTTTTTAGAATTTCGTAGGGTACTGGTAAAGTTTTCAACCATTGACTGTCATCATTTTGCGCAAAACGAAGGGCCTAACGTATCTTCAACTGAATGAAGTTTTATATCTAAAACTGAAAACTTTTGAATTTGTTGTGCAATCCTGCCTTTTTATTTCAGTTTGTTTCACTTTTGCTATAATAATGAAAATGCAAATGAATTAATTTCTCAATTGTTTACTGACCAAAGATTTTTTAACAGCAATGTTTATGCTCACACAACTTAGGCATGATTTTTTAATGTTTCATTAATAACGTTTTATTTGTACTTTCACAAAATAATAATTAGTAATTATTTCCATAAACAGACAAAAATAAAATAAATATAAAATAAAAATTTGTTGGTAACTTGAAAGAAATACTAAAAATAACATTAACCAGTGAAAAATATGGAAAAAAAACATTAGCATCAAGCAATCTGATGACAAACAAATCAAAATTAAAAAGTTGTCAATAAAAAAGATTGAAACGATTATTATTTATCTGCGGCACGATGAACTGTTCACTGACAGACCACGGACTGGCGATAAGTTTTGTGGGCACCAGCATTGCCAGTTTGCTCTTCACAGTTGGAATAGTTGGCAACATTTGCGTCATACTGGTTGTCATAAAGACGAGATCCCTTCGCAGACATCCAACAAATTGGTACTTGGCATCGCTGGCTGTTTCAGACTGCATCTTACTCTGTACAGCCACTCTTCCGAGCATATTAGAGTATCGGTATTCGTTGGGAGACTGGGTGATGGGAGATAATGGAAGTTGTCTGGCTGCAGTGTTTCTGCAGTACCTTGGAATCAACGTGTCCTCCCTATCCATAACAGCTTTCAGCGTTGAAAGGTACGTAGCCATATGCCATCCAATGAAAGCTCGCATCATTTGTACAGTTTCCAGAGCCAAAAAAATTATTGGCATGGTCTGGTTGTTTGGCGCCATCTACTGCGCTCCTTGGCTGTTTTTGACAGAAACTCGATCAAAGTGTCAGTATGAAATAGAGGAAAAGCATCAAAATTTAACTTTCGTTCCAGATAACGATCCTGTTTCTAATAAAAGCTGTCTGAACGGAAGTTGTTTTCAATTTTTAGAAGATTTTGACAGTTTAAAAATTGTAAACAACATGAACCATCAAAAAAAATTTGAAATGGTAAATGACACCCACCAAAAAGTGTTAACGTTTACTTACGAATGCTCTTTCAAACTGAAACGACACCAGTACAACATTTACTACATGTCCGATCTGGTCATCTTCTACATGGTCCCATTGATTGGCACCAGTCTTCTGTACTGCCTCATCGCCAGGGCACTTCATTTCTCAACTGAGTTGAATCAAGATAATCCAGTCAATCGGAAAACTAAACACAAACAACAACAACAACAATTTCAACCGCTGTTCCCTATAAAATCAAACAAAACTGACCAGTACCAACAACAGTACCCACAGCCACAACATCAACAACATCAACAATTACCAGCCGTCAAACAGACAACGACAAAAAACGAAACTGTCCAGAGAGTGAAAAGCGTCGTTTTTTACGACGGCGATGTTGCTGAAGCAAATGACTTGAAGAATGGCGAAAAAATAAAGTGTGGTTTGTTCATTTCGCAGTCACAACAACCGCAACAAGTTCACATCTATCATCACCATCACCAACAACATCAGCTGGTTGATCATGTGCAACAAAACCAGCAACAACCTCACCACTTACAACATCAAAATTCTTCACAGCAACAACATCCCTTTGTCAAACGTTCCAACAAGCAAAACGTTGCTTCGTCGCGAGTGCAAGTTAGTTTTTTGTCGTGAAAGTTGGGCTTTTCGTGCAAATTTTGCTATGCTGGTAATTAAATTTGTTGTGTTTTGGATTGTTGAACAGCGGACAGCGGCACTTGTTGTTTGGTTTTGATTGTTTTCAGTTAGTCGATGTTAATGTCGATAATGCAGTTGTTGCTATTATTGTTATTATTATTATTGTTGTTGTTATTATTATTATTATTATTATGCAGTGCGATATGGCGTGTGTTAGACAAACAATGAAGCTCAGTGTCCGTACCTGATAAATGTTTAACTGCCGGCGTTCACAAAAAGGCTTTTGCTGTCCGTTTTTTAATGACGACGAGGACAATAAAAGGGATGATGTGACGACGAGATGACAACGGTGTTGGTGTTTGTCTTTGGAGGTCTGTTGATGGGTGTTGGTTGCCTTTTTGATGTTTAATGGTGATTGTGTGTGTGTCTTTTGAGTGCGCTGTTTCGAGTTTGTGATCAGCAGTTTTGGATTCATAAACTTTCGTTTGTTTGACGTGATTTGCATTTTACAACAGGCTTGTACATCACAGGAACGCATTAAAATAAGAACTTCAATTTATATTCATATACGTTTGTGTTGAATAATTATTCATATTAGAAATGCAAATATAATTACATAATCTTTCATGTTTGTGTCAATTATTTTTATGTTACTTTCGGAATCTATCAATTAGGTTTTGGTGTTAAAAATTCTTTCATGCTTGGAAAGTTTTGTAGATGAGCAAACTCATTTGAGCTCCAAATTGGTGTAGAAAGACATTTATAAAATTACAAATAATGGTTGTTTCCCCTTCTGCAAACACGGCTCACGTGAACGTGCATGAATCGAACTCACTCCACGCCACATTTCGTCGCTGTACAATGGCTGGGGATTTCTGGGCTTCATTCAAACGCAACGCAGGATTGAGCGCTTCACTGTTACAAAATTATGGAGTGAACATGAAATGAAAAATGTTTATTCTTCACGTTTGTATGCACAAATTTGTGTGCAGTCAAGTTTCGGTGCACCTTTATTCGTACGTCTTTGTAAAGAAAGCACATGGACATCGTTATTAATATAACTTCGGCTGGGAAATAATTATGAATTATGCATAAATAACTGCGGTTGATGAAACATGCTGAGCGTACATTGCAGAGATGAATACAATTCGGCTGAATTATCAGCCTCAGGAGAGTTTTTCGCAATTAAATTTTTTTTAACTTCATCGCCATTGTTTTACTATCGTTGTTGTTATTATTGATTACATTTGATTACATTATTGCTGTCATCTTTTCCTTCTTGCATCATGAAAATAAATTTTTCATTCTTATTGTGATTATAAAAAATTTTTAAAGTTACTTTTTCATCAAAATGATTATCAGCTTCTTATCTTTCACCCATCCTTGTTTTGTCGTGAATATTTTCACCATAAGCGTCACCATCACTGCTACCGTCAAAACTCTTACTGATAGATGGAGATCACGTGAGAGCTTCATCTTGAGCACGTGATTTGAAACATCCCTACTTCCGATTATCGTCGTTGATCATCAAAAATCGTAAAATGTTCACTCATTTCATTATGTTTGCAGTTGTTATTTCTTCTTAATTCCCAAGTTGATCACTTGGCTCTTATGTTGAACGCTAATATTATTTTGGTTGATATTTTCTATGCTAAAATTTTATTAAATAATTTCATAACAAGTTAATCAGTTTATTTAAACCTGACATTTTATTTTTTTTTAAATTGATGAATTTGCAGTCTTCAAGCACTTGCAGGTTCACTATCATGGAGTTATTAATGCGTAGAGGAAACAATTTGAGAACAAGAAAGATAAAGAGAAAGAAAAGAGAGTGAAAGAAAAAAAACAAATAAGAAAAACCAAAAATTGATGAGTATTTAAAAAAAGGTATTTGAATGAATTTGGTAAACATGAAAATGCCACAAAATGGCGTGTGGTAAAACTGTTTTCGATCATCATTACAAATGGGAACAGTTTAAAGATAACATATTTACATTTACTACGGAGTTTGAGTTCAAGAAATAATTTTTTTTCTCGTAATAGGGAAGAAATTAAACTTTTTAAGAAGGGATATATATATATACTCATGATAATAAAGATGGCTAAAAATATTTGAAACCCTCGTCTAAAATGCAAAAAGCTGAACTGATGTTCAATTTTTCAAATTTTCCAAAATGAGAAAATATTGTAAAATTATTGATAACAATTGAGTTGATGTTTTCGCCGAGAAGAATGTTGATGTTGATACAACGGTGAATCGGCTTGATTATGGAAATGAAGGTTTTGTGACAGAAGATCGGCTAGGTATAACGGGAGATTGTGAGTAAAACGATGCAGATGTAAAATTTACTTTTCATTTCAGCGTATTCTTCGCCTAGAACTAACTGGCGTGCAAATGCATATCATAACGTTGACGACAATTTTTGTTAATTGACAAGAATATTTTCCATTTGAAAAATTTCATTTTCGTGCCTAACATTTTTTAGAGTCATGTTAGTCTCCTTGTTAGTAACGTGGCTGCTTGCTGTGCAACACCTCATTCATCAACACTGAATAATGTTGTTTAACACGTTGAAGTGGTGGCTACTGGAGTAGCGATCGCAGCTGCAAACGCTTCGTTCGTGCGCTTCTTTATTGGTGTAAATGTATTAGGAGAATAAATTATAGTTATAAATATTTGATGAAGTGAAGCAAGTTTGGCACACGTGTTTGTAGTTGAAGTTGCACTAGTAAATCAACTCAATTATGCACGTACCGTATGTACTTACTTGAGTTCACAAATCCATTCTAAATGTAATTATTTTAAATGTGAAAACATTTGCTGGTACATTAATACATTATTTAATTAATTTCATTTACATATAAATAAAATGCGAAAACTAATAAAAATGAAAAAATAAAAATCAAAGAAAATATATTAAGTTCATTCAGTATGCGATAAAGTTATTTATATTTTTCATTATATAAATGGTTAAAGTATAAATTTTCAGCAGCTAAATTTTTAAAGAGTTTATTGATTTGAATAACAAACTTAAAAATATAAAGTCATCAAAATGACATCTAAGATTGCTGGACGATGCAGTTGTTCAAATGGCACCAATAACCGATCAAAATTGAAATGAAATATGCTTTAGCTGCTGTTTTGTTTGTGCACACTATCATGTCATTGTCATCTTCATCGTCCTCGTCATCATCATCGTCGCCAACGTCATCATCATCGTCGTCTTCATCCTTCTCATCATCATCGTCATCATCATCACCACCATCATCATCATCATTGTCAGCATCAACATCATCGTCATAATTTTCATCATCATCATCATCACCATCATCATTAATTTCATTAAAACCTTCGACATTCCTCCCCCTATCACCTCCACCTTCATTGATGCCACCTCCATTGGAACTCATTCAATATCTTGACCGACACTCTGGTTTTTTAAACATCACCATCACCATCATCATCATCCTCAACACCATCATTATCATTGTGATCACAATCATCATTTTTAAACATAATCATTAGTAGTCATCATCACCATCATTATCATTTTAATCATCGTCATCATTATCATTATCATTCGATCATTGTCATCATCACGATCACCCTCGTCATCGTCATCAGCACCAACCTAACAAACAATCACACCTCTCATGTCTACCTCTCCTCCATTCCATGGTACATGCAGGTAGAGCCATTGGAAGATTTCCCCTATTATCGTTCTTTTTCTATTATCGTCCTGTCATAAATAATTATCGATGGATGGTGTGACACCGACTCATTTTTATTTAATGTTCTTTGCAGTTCATTGTTTCTTTTCTATCGTTCAAAAATCAGATGTTTTTTTTTACAATCCTAATGACTTCGAATAGAATTAAATTGCAAATTAAAATGAAGCAGAAAATTATTAAATTACTTATAGTGTATGCGTATCGTATATGTATGTATGTATGTATGTATGTATGTATGTATGTATGTATGTATGTATGTATGTATGTATGTCCGGGCGCCTACCATCATGCGCAGAAATGCCGGATGGTTCCTTGAGAACCGGGATTGAAGCCTTGGAGAAGAGCCGACAAATGTAGTCGTTTAGCGCTGAGTGACGTAGTTGACGGCCCCCACCCAGGCGACAAACCAAACCGTGGTGCCCAAACTCGTCCGCCTCAGCGCCGCATCGGCACGTGTATTTATTTTGAATGACCAGGCCAAGTCTGAAGCCAATGGCAAATCTTACAGACTCGTCGTCAAGCCTGGTGCCCACAGAGGTGTTAGGCCACGATCTCAACCAACCACAGCTGGCAACGCTGGACATGGCCAACAAACGAGCGGTGGAAAAGTCGTCGCCGCATGAAGACAACAAATTTTGAAAGATTTTTTTATATTCTTCGATCAAAATTTGGACGTGCGTACGGTCCCCCGGGGCGGACGCTGGGGGAAGAATATCGCGGCAACGAAAAAACCGGTGGAGCAGGAAAGACTGTAGGTCGAGAGTGGCAGCGGCAGAAGAATTATAAACAACGGGAGCCAGCTGAACCACGCTAAGCAACCCCAGCCCACCAAATCGCACCGGCAGCTGAGCCTGGGACCAACCACTGTCGGTCACTTGAACATTGCAAATCGACGACAGGGCGGTGCGCAGGGCTCCGTCAAATTCGCCCAATTTAGAAGGGTCAATGTGTTTAGATGTACGCAGGAAGTACATCAATTTGGGCAAACTGAATGTATGTATGTATGTATGTATGTATGTATGTATGTATGTATGTGTGTGTGTGTCTATGTGTGTGTGTGAGTGTGTATGTGTGAGTGTATGAGTATGCTAAGATTATTTATTTATTTATTTTTGTTTTATAATAAATTGTTAATTTATTATTTTAATTTTCTTTAAAAAAAAGCAACTTTCCATAAACTTGAGTTGTATTTGTATTTATATGAATGTGCGCGCCAATAAACTTTCAACGTTATAGTTTTCAGTAGTTGGTTAACTTCCGCATTTAATACCTAATTTAAATATTTATCATAAGTGTTCAAATATTTAATAAATTATTCATTAATTAAAAAAGTTCTTTTTCTCAAGTTTAACATCAAAAAATGATTTAATTAATTAGACATTAGAGCTTCATTACAAAGAAACAGTTTGAATTTATTTCATACGTTCAGTGTTTTTTCTTCTACGATTAAACAAAAAAATGAATGATTTACGAAAATCTTTCCCTGCAGACCAATGTTTGTAATTTTGTTAAAATCGATAATCTGAATAATTTGAAAAAAGCAAATGTCCTTAGTTGCAATTTATTATGAAAATGTTTTTATTTAATTTACAATTTTCCAGTTTTGTTGAATATTTCGTCAATCAAACCTCACTCTAACTTCAACTCTAACTCAGTAAAAAAGCTTGTTTAAAAATCATTTTTTGATTAATCATTCAGATTTAATTTTTTTAAAAATCTGACTACAATTATCTCCATCAAAAAGTCTATCGCATCTTGTTGATCAAATAGTTGCAAATGTATTTTGTGAAAAAAAAGAAGAAATAGATCTCAAGCACGTGTCGAAACATGATTGGAAGACTTCACGATGATGTCTAGACAATAGACAATAGACAATCAGTCAACGAGACAGCGTTCGAGTTTTGAGAAGAATTGATTACCGATGTCAGTTGATCATAATCATCGTAATCTTCTTCCTGATCTTTGTCATAATCTCAACCAGGATTGGTATTTTCACCTTCGCCATCGTTACCATCATCACAGCCATCTCCAACATTATCATCATCACCACCCACCACCACCACAATCATTATCATCACTATCATAATTTCCACAACCACGGACATCATCATCAGTGCTATCATCATTATCATACTTATCTAATTTGCAACGGTCGGATGTCCTATTATTCATCGATCAGTACAATGCAGGCAGATTTGTGCCAGGTGAAGAGGCAACATACAACATTTGTATGCAACATACAAAGATTTATATGCAACATACATATATTTGTATGCAACAAACAATATTTGTATGCAATAGACAAGCATTGTTACACAGCATACTAATATTTGTATGCACGATAAACATTTGTGTGCAACATACAACATTTGTATGAAATATGATTGTGCAAAATTTGTTACCAGCTCCCTGACGTTGGCACAGAGTCCAATGAAGATTACCATTTTATCAAGTGATCAACTTTCCTCAAATATACAAATTTTTATCAACTTTTAAAAAAAAAACAAGTTTCTCCATTTAAGTATTATACCCGGAAGTTCACTTTTTTTTAATTTTATTCACTGGTTTTAAAATTGCAGTCTATGTTATTTGGTATGCAGTTCATCGTGGATCGTTTGAAACTGATTAAAACAGTTTCTGTTTGATTGATTGATTTGTGAAATAAAACATGAAATAATATAAAAAAAAACATGCAAAACATTACAGAAGTACAAACTAGCACTATGTAATTAAACCTACAAACTTCTAAAGACCCATTTTGAGAAAAAACGCAATGGGACTCAAATGAACATTAAAGTAAGGACGTAGGACAATCAAAAAAACATAAAAATACACTCGAAAGATTAAACATTCTAACGAAGAGACGAACTCTTAAACACGAAATGACGATGAGGAAGATGAAGAGAGAGAGAGAGAGAGAGAGAAAGAGAAAGAAAGAGAGAGAGAGAGAGAGAGAGAGAGTGAGAGGCGTAGTAGAGAAGAGACATGTTGCTGTCTTTTCTACTATAAAAAAGTTTTTTTTTATAATTTTAATAAATTATTTTCAATGATATTAACACACTTTCACGTTTAGAATTGTAACATGAAATGTAACTTTTTAAGATAGAATCCAGATGATTAGGAAAGTCAATAGTTTTCATGAATCATCTTCCAAAACAAATACACACCACACACAGACAAACGCACAAAAACACACACACACACACAAAAACACGTACTCACACACACACACACACACACACACACACACACAAGCTCTCGAACTCGCTGACAATCTTAAAAAGAAAGATGTATCACGCATAACATAACATGGCCAGAGCAGAGCAGAGCAACCACATACTTACAAGCTGCAATGAAACAATGTGCATGTACGAACGTTCATACAGATGTACGAACGTTCATACAGATGTACGAACGTTCATACAGATGTACGAACGTTCATACAGATGTACGAACGTTCATACAGATGTACGAACGTTCATACAGATGTACGAACGTTCATACAGATGTACGAACGTTCATACAGATGTACGAACGTTCATACAGATGTACGAACGTTCATACAGATGTACGAACGTTCATACAGATGTACGAACGTTCATACAGATGTACGAACGTTCATACAGATGTACGAACGTTCATACAGATGTACGAACGTTCATACAGATGTACGAACGTTCATACAGATGTACGAACGTTCATACAGATGATTAGATTGAAAGTGAGATATAAGTTTTTAATTTTGTCCATTTGTTTCAACTTGAACATAAGTAAAAATTTATATTTTTTGTAATAATAATAATAATAATAACAAGAAAGCCAACAACAACACAAATACCAACGGAAACCACAGAAACTATGAATATATATCCATGACAGAAGCAATAACATCTACAGTTGCTCTCAGAAATGCTGTCCATTTATAAGACGAATTAAATAGAAACTCAAAGACTCACGCCTAACGAGAGTGCATGCATTCACTTTTCTGAAAGCGAGGTTTAATTGATTGAAATTTTATTTTTGATTAATTTCGCACCGTAAAAAGTTAGCCTCGCGTAAATCTTGCTTTTAAAAGAAAAATTCGATTTTTTATTTCCCGCACAACACCCATTGAGATGAAAAGAAATTGGCTATCCATCAAACGGTTTTATGGCAATCAGTTTCATTAGTACGCGCACACGCTTGTATATACAGATGTCCATACACACAAACGTAACGTCTACACACACACACACACTACACACACACACCACACACACACTACACACACACACACACCACACACACACCACACACACCACACACACACCACACACACACACACATATAAACACACACAAACACATACACCACACACACACACGCACACCACACACAAACACACACACATATAAACACACACAAACACATACACTCAAACGTCTACACTACACACACAAACACACATCATGCTTAGTTCTTCCACAGACTCCCATGTCACAAAGATGTTGTATGGCTTAAATGCCATTAAGTTCATCGCGGAGTTATATAGTTGCAGCAGCAGTTGATGAAAATTTTTCAGCAACCGACCGTTGTGAGTAAAAAATTTGTTTTCATTAGCAAACAACGAATGAGGTAAGAGAGTTATGTGTCCTTGCAACAAACATGTGACGACTAAGAACTGCAGCTAAGAACTAATTTTGAATTGTCTCGTATTAAATAACTTGAAAAGGAAGGCTCATTTATTTGTTCCAAGACGTATGTTGGAGTAGGATGCATGTGACGAAGCATCCAAAGAACCACTATCTACAATTCCTCTATCCTCTTTTAATACTAATAATATTAATGCAAGTAAAAAGGTAAAATAACTTTGAACAAATAATGTTCATTTAACTAATAATTTCTATAATTAATTTTTTAAAGATATAAATCAAGAATTCAAAACAAAAATGATACAAGATTTTATAAGGTGAATGTATTGTAGAGAGAGAGAGAGAGAGAGAGAGAGGGAAAGAGAGAGAAAGAGAGAGGTACACTATCACCAGTTAGCATGAACTCTTCAATCAAACACGTTACACGCAACAGTAATTTTTTGACAAAAACTAGAAAATGAATATGGATCATGGGAAAGTAACAACAAATGAAAACATTGATTTCAATGTTGTTGTTCTGTAAAGATCAAAAGGTCATGGTCGAAATCGTCTTCATCGTCCTCAATTTTTAAAGGCAATCTTCTCAATAACTATCTTTGTTGAATAAACTTTTATTTTGACAATTAGGTCAAGTTATTAGATCAGAAGATTCAAATGTTTAATATATATTATTAGTAGAAAATTCCAATTTTTAATAGATATTCTTGTTAATATTTCGTTGAGCTTATTTACCTGATATGAATTATTACATTGTTAGTTCTTAACAGGTGGCATGCAAAGTTTATAACTTGCCTGGTGGTCGCCAGGCCAAAATAATCGTTTATTTGGTGAATAAAATAAAATAAATATTTTTTTCCTACAATTATCATCATGATTACCATCACTATAGTGAACATCCAAGATTATAATGGTTTTCGTTCTTCGTTTTAATGATCATCATTATTATTATTATTATTATCATCATCATCATCATCATCACCATCATCATCATCACCACCATCACCACCATCACCATCATAATCATCACCATCACCATCACCATCATCATCATCATCATCGTCGTCATCATAATCATCATCAATATTATTGTCATCAACACCATCACTATCACCATCAATATCATCATCACATCATCATCATTGTCAGCGTCATCCTCATTGTGATTTTCGTCGTCATCATCATTCTCATCGTCATAACCGTCACCCTTCTCGCCATCTTCAACATAATTAACATCATCATCGTTTACAACCCATTTTTAAAACCCACAAAAATTTTTTTGGCAGCCAAATTCAATTTCAAATATTTTTGTTTATATGAATGTTTTATGTAATTTTTTGTCATGCAATACTTAAAAGATAAAGAGTTCGAATTCATAATAGAAAAAATTTAATCAAATTTGAAATGAACTCAAAATGTCAAATAACTTTATTTGGATGTCTGTTAAATCTGCAAAAATGAATCTTGAAGGAACGAAAATGTAAAAATGTTAAATGACTACATTTGAAGAGAAATTATGAAAAACTCTTTAGCGTTCACGTGTTGAAAGTGGCTGCTTATGTTTCATCAGGTTGGTTGGTCTTGGTTCAAATCGATTGAAGATAACTGACAGGCGATCTTGAGGGTCATCACAAAAATTTAATTTGACACAAAAATAAATAAATTAGTTGAATAGATTAGCTTAAAGTTTTATAAGTGGAACGCAGTTCAAACGGAAACCCAGGTTAATAAATAAAATTATGATGAAGCTCGAATTTAATAAAATCCCTCACTGCCTCTGAATATGGACAGCCAAATAGGACGCCACTGTTGACTGTCACTGGCTGTCTGAATGTTTTAACATTAGTAACAACAACAACAACCTTAAAATATGTTATATGTTTCCAATAATGAAAACAACAATATTAAAATAGCAACAACAAAATTGAGTTTAATTTAGCCAAAATATTAGTTGAACACGTTTAATACATGCTTCACAGAAAAATTAACAACAGTAAGCAGAAGATTAGCATAATGCATTCAAGATGTCGAAATACATTTATCGAAAGTAAGACTGACGAGATGACTTCACAGCAAGGGCGCCATAATAACTCGTGAATAACTCTCTGTTGTGCAACCTTACAAAATGCAGAATTTCAATTTTTAGCGCGGAAAAAACATTTCCCTGCATGCAATCAGCCGGAGAGATGACGTTGATAAACATTTCCTGTCTTCAAAATGCAACTCAATTAATCCTTGCTGTTTGTCCTGGGGACATAATTTTGGTGCTACGTTCTGCACTGTCTTACCTCTTTGTTTTCCTACCCGCTGATTACTGCAGACAACAAATATTTCCTCTTCCTCCTACTCATCATCCTCTTTCTCCTACTCATCATCCTCTTCTCCTACTCATCATCCTCTTCATCCTACTCATCATCATTATCATTCTCGTCGTTAATTTATGCTCTTATCAGCAGATTCATCACCATCATTATCTTCGTCGTCAGATTTATTAACATTACTATCATCATCATCCTCATCAACCTTATTTCTTTTTAATAAATTTAATTATTACTTACTTTGACATCAAATTCATCCTTAATTAAATTAAAATTAAATTAAATTCAATTTGTCCGTTTGTCGGTCAAATTAAGACTACAATTGAGGCTGAAGGTTGAATGTCTCTTGTGCACTTGCTTCAAAGATTTCAACGACAAGCACTCGCACAGCGTATATAAACAGGCGTGAAATTATAGAGCCATTGATCGGAAGCAACGCGTCGCTGCTCTGATTACGTTTTCTTCACATTTCTGTACGTCTGTTGTTTATGTTGTCATTAGGCAGGTCAGCTGTGCGAGATTTTAGAGGGCCTCCTCTATCACGTGCTTCCCTCTTAACTCTATTGTCACTAATGAGGCGAGCCAACCAGTGAAGATGTTTATGTCGGTCTTTGCGTGTCTCTCTGTGCGTTTCTGCAGGTTCCGCTTGTCTTGCCCTTGTGATCGTCTGCTTTTGGGTTTACGTCCGCTTGTGTGTGTAGTGAAAAAAAATAGGGCTTAATGCTCTGTTGACATTTTTGAGAACTGTTTTAAATTATACACTTCGAAAATTTGTTCATTCACTCGAGTTAATTAAGCACAACTTGGCCAATAAAATTTATGCTTCTTAGCTAACAGTTTCTGCATCGTTTAGTTAAATATTTTAAAGTTTAAACCATTTCAGTTTTTTACAAAATGTATCAAGTTATTAAATAAATAACGTAAAAGATGCATCGAGTGCTTAACAAATAATTTGCATTTCAACGAACCAGATTTTAATATACAAGAATGTTGTTGAGCATACAAATTGTGTTTATCAGTTTAAAACAAGTATCAATAAATCTCTTTCTGTAATTTTTGTATCTACAGCTTTCTTGAATGTGGTCAAAATTGTGTGTCCGTTAAAATGTGGAACTTTGTTTTTAAAGAACGAGAAATTAATTTTTAATTAAAAATTACTAAAACATCCTAAGTAATCATAGGTCGAAACAATACATTGAAATAATTCATTTCAAAGGACCAAGATGATATTTCTGTTTGGGTCAGATATCATTTTGAAATCCATTTTTTTTTGTTGCTATAATGACTCAAAAAAAAGTTAAATAATTTTATAATATAAAAAAAATTGATCGATAAAAAAATTTTCACAAAGAAATCTGCTTGAGTTTGAAGCATCTGATAATTAAACAACATCTTCGAATTAAAATTGGTCCATCCACTCCAGGTGTATAGTTTTTATTTTTTAACACGTTGTTTTTTCCATTGAGATGCTGAATTGATTGCGAGGAAGACTTCGCCGCCGAAATGAAACTGATAGAAATAATTTGATCGATGAACAGAAAACATATCCGGTTTGAAACTGGAAAAGTTTTTTTTAAAATTTAACAACTACTAAGAACAAAAAATTGAAAAAATTTCATAATAAAAGTTTAAATGGCTGGCCATTATCTGCGCCAAACAACTTCTCCAGGTCTCCACAGGGGTGGGCATGAAGAATAGTTTATTACTCCTCTTTGAACATTTTCTAGAACTTCTTCCTAATCAGACCCCAGCCAATTTTATTTAAAAAAACATTCCCACAAAGCTTTCTGTTATCAATGAAACACTCGAAAATTCGCGTATGATTTTCAAATTTTTGAGACTTTTTAAAAATTTTTGATCGAAACTTTTTAAAAATTTTTGATCGAAACATTTTGAAATTGATGGATTGGATTGCATGTGTTGACGCATGATATGATATGACGATACCTCCTCCAATGTATCAACACAATGTTTTTCCATTACAATTTTTCGGTTGTTTTTCCACCCATTAGTTTATATAGCTTTATATTCCTTAGGCAATATTTGGAGAAGAATCATGCTTCTGTTTGCTTATTGATTGCAACTCTCATTTCCAAAAACTTTTTCATAAATGAGAATAAAATTCTGTGTCAGATGTCTCAAAAAAAAATTTATACGCGCCTAAACATCGAACGTACTAACAAAAACGAAAACATCAGATCAGACCGTTAGAAGCCCAGAAACGAGTAAAAATCGAATATGAAAAAACATTCGTCATGTTTTCCAGAAAGTTTGCTTATGTTCATGTACGTATATATTGATTAATGAACAAAGTTATTGTCTATATGAAATTAATATCGTAGTTTTTTTTAAATATTTTGATCTTATTTAATAAATTTGTATAATTCTTGAATTGAGATTATTTTTTTCAGTGCTTCTAAGGCGTACCTGCCTACATTTTCATCACATGGATTTAATTTCTCGTCAACCATTTCTACGCTGTAAGTGGTGAACACTTATTAGGGAAAATGTGATGGAAAGAAGTTTATTTTTAATTTTTAAAAATTCTGTTTGACAGTTAAAATGATTAAAACATTTTAAAGCGAAATATTTTCGTAAATAAACAATATTTGTGATGAAATTTGTATTTGTTCTGTTGCTAATAAATAGAATACACATAGATAACCTATTTGAATGAATGAATAAATAAATAAGTAAATAAAAATTCGCAAAAAATACGCAGTTTAGTTATAAACTATAAAATATACAGATTTATCAATCCTAAAGAATAATTTTGAATGTGTTCGTGAACGAAGAAAAAACTCACGAAAGATTAAATATTTTAAAGAAAAGACCAACTCTTGAACACGAAACGACTCTGAGGAAGGTGCAGATAGAGAGAAAGAGAGAGAAAAAAAAGAGAAAGATGCGTAGTAGAGGGGGAGAGCATTCTCCAAAAAACAACTTTTTTTAATAATTTTAATAAATTATTTTCAATGATTTTAACACACACTCACGTTTAAAATTGTAATACGAAATGAAATTTTTCAAGATCAAATCCAGATGATTAGAAAATTCAGCAGTTTTCATCTATAATAGTCCTCCAAAGCAATGTTCTGCCTGCACTAGTCATTATTTAGTTGTTTGATAAAACTTAACGCTTTTTTGTTATAATCTTTTTTCATAGCGTACAAAGAAAGTAAAAAGTGACAATCATGCTTAATAAAACGTGAGTACTTTTCCGCCTTTCAACAAAAAGCTGTCAAAACGCAATGAACGCAAAAGAATAAATAAAGGATAAAAGAAAACCATAGAACATATTCCTAGAAGAATTCATGGAAAACAATTTTTAAAAAACAAGAAACATAAACACAGGCTGAAATTTGGCGATCTTATAATTTTCCATTCAACAATTACCGACCAACTAGAAGGATACCATTAAAAGAGGGAGAGCGCATCTCACGAAGCGAACATTCGTTCCTCAGAGACTATTTATCTAAAGCCCGGACAGACAAATTAAGCAGACGTTTGTACGTGAGCCTCATGCGTTTGATGCGTGGTGCCGGGAGAGGCTTGCGACGGACATCGTCTCCCATCCAATCTGCATTCAAAGCATGAAGCTGTTAGGACACAATTGTGCTTAATGAATAACACTGGCAAATTGGGCTGACTGAAGCGTAAACAAACACATCCACATGCAGATTTAACTGGATGAAATGCATCGATGCTGGTACGCGGGCACAACTCATTCGTCATCATCATTAGGTACAGAAACACGATTTGCAGGTTTTACGTTACAATCAACACACACTTGCACATGCACACCACACACACACGCCCAAGTTTCAAACTTACAGGTAATCTTTAAAAGAAAATGTATCACGCATAACTAACATGGCCAGAGGAGCAGAGCAACCACCTTATACTTACAGGCTGCAATGTAAGAACGTTCATACAAAGGATTAGATTGAAAGGGAGATCGTCCATTTGTTTTAACAGGAACATAAGTACAAATTTATATTTTTTATAACGATAACAATAACAAGAAAGCCAACAACACAAATACCAACAGCAGCCACGAAAACCATGAAATATATCCATGACAGAAGCATTAACATCTACAGTTGCTCTCAGAAATGCTATCCATTTATAAGACGAATTAAATAGAAACTCGAAGACTCACGCCTAACAAGAGTGCATGCATTCACTTCTCTGAAAGCGAGGTTTAATTGATTGAAATTTTATTTTTGATTAATTTCGCACCGTTAAAAGTTAGTCGCGCATAAATCTCGTTTTAAAAAAAATTCGATTTCTTATTTTCTGCATAGAGAATAAATTATTTGTATTTATATATTTATTTATTTTCCACACTTCTGAATAATGAAGAAGGCTAGAACTCGTAAAAACTGAAATAAATGGAACAATGATGTGATACTCAATTTCAATCCTTCAAATTTTTTTTTCTTCATTTGATTCATTTTTACGCATTCAAAGCAAATGTAAAAATTCTTCAACCATATTTTTGTTTCTGTGAAGAAATGTGCATCTTTTAAGGCAGCTTTGAACCTAAAAAACAAATTAAATTGCATAAATAATGATTTTCTAAATTATTTCAGAGAAAAGTTTTGAAAGATGCAACAAAACCTATCGCTTGATATTTCAAACATCAAAGTTGAATGAATGATCATAATGTAGTATAGACATTTTATTATTGTGTTATTATTGATGTTATAATGACATTACACTCATTTGTAACCTAATTTTAGTTATTTGATAATTCAAATTGGTAATAAGGTATATCTAAATTCGTTGAACGTAGAAATATTTTTTAAATCTGAACTTTGTAAGGTTCATTTCATCTCAGTGGCGTCGTAAGAAATTTGCCGTGAGGGGCTTAAGTATATTTGTTATAATAAAACTGACGAATAATTTTTTAACAAATTTGGCTATTAAAACCAATGGCTTTCACAAATTTTAATTTAATTTTATTGTTTAGAAAGAATTTTCTGTCCAAATTTTTACGAATTTACAAAAAGAGATTTAATTTAATTCTGTTATAACTCTAGCAAAATGTTTCATTGCTGAAAGGTTTCATCCTTAAAACCCCTCTTGCCCCCCCCCCCTCTGCTCTGCTTCATCAACATGATATAATGGTCCAGAAAGGCATGCCATTTTCCTCCAACATCATTCAACGTACCATGATTTATTTCGGAGCCACCCTACTTGGTCAGCGTATAAATCACACCGTCTTCATCATCATTCCAATTCTGGCTGCGTGTTACAGCGTTATAACTCTCTTGTCTTCTTCTTTTTACATCCTCGTAAGTGCTCATTCGCATTGATCTCAATCCTGCCTTTGCTTCATCTCCTCCTTAGTTAAATAGTGATCCTTAGCGATGCTTCATATTTTCTTTCATGTTCATACATCGTCAGCTAAGGAACAGGTTGAAATTTCAAAACCATTTATACATACATTTCATTGTCAATTATGCTAAAGCTTAATATTTTATTTTATAAAATAAACTCAATTTTTAAAATATTTTAATAACTTACTGAAATTTATTTTCCAAAATAACTGACCGTTTGAATATTAATAATTTCAACTGAAAAAATTCTCCGCATCAAATTTTATTTGCGTGCAGGTTTCAACAAAATATTATAAAGTATTCGTATTGATTAAAATTACAAAACTTTGGCTAAACTTTTTCTATAAATCGTTTGAAGATTCAAAGAACTTTTTAACTAACCTAAAATCAAGCAAACAGTTCAATCCATTTTAATAATAACCGAAAAACAAGTACTATAAATAAGTAGAGTAAGAAAGAGAGAGAGAAATGAGAAAAAAAAGATAGATAGAGAGAAAGAGAGGAGAGAAGAGGAGAGAGAGAAAGCATTGCATCAGAGAGAGAGAGAGAGAGAGAGAGAGAGAGAGAGAAAGAGAGAGAGAGAGAGAGAAAGAGAGGAAAAGCACGGCATCATGTTTATAATCATGACGAATAGCGTTTGTGACAAGACAATGTAATGTAACACTTCTATTAATACCCCATCATATCTTAATGTTGTGCTGCCTTGTTTGCTATAAATACCCTCATGTGTATTGTTTCTGACTTTTACCCTCCTTTCGTCATATATATTTCTAGTTGTTAACAATGACTTAATTTTTATCTTATAATGTTTTAACAATTTTCAACAATAATAATTTTATAACAATTTTTTTTGTCTTCTATAAAATTATCCGTCCAAAAATGTCATTCGTTAGTGATTACAAAACGAAACACAATTCGCGCTTCTGAAGATCAGCGTCACAACAGGCGCTCTACCAATCTACAGTACAATACAATATAATACAATACATTTCAACACGATACTATACAACACAATACATTGCAATGCAATACAATACGATACGATAAATTACAATACAAATATGGCTGAACAAATAGACAAATTTGAAGATGCAATGTAACAATTTGATGTGATGTTGTATGTAAAGAATTGCTGCTACTGCTGCTGCTACTGCTGCTGCATAATGTGGAATTGTAAGATTTTAAATATGGTCTGACAGCGTTTACGTAATTTTCCAGCGCTTGGTAATTTTGTTTCAAAAAGGCCTAATTGATCATGCACTTTTACGCTTAGGTAACTTTCCACGCATGGTCGTTTCCAATTCATTCACTCATCTAATAGACTTTTACTCGATAGACTTAACAAGCTTTTTTTATAAAAAGTTAAATGTTTATAATGAATTACAACAGGCGGTTTTGTGGAATCATTGAAGGATAGGTTGGAGTTGGCCATGCCCTCATGTCAAAGTTTGAGTTTCAAATTTTAAGTGAAACTACGAATGGTGGTGCATTTGGTGGAAGAGTCGACGTTTAAAAAAGCGTTCGGAGGAGGAAGGCTGGATGTGGCTGGGAAGATGTCAGTCATCGGATAATCAGCATGTTCATACAAATAATAAGAAAGTACTATTTCGTGGAATGATACGCACACACACGCACTCACACACACACACACACATACACACACACACATATATATATAAATTAACGATCAACACAAATGTCATCATTCATGAGTTAGATAGCCAAGTTATTATCCATCTCTTGAGCACGATCACAATTTATAACGCGCATAACTTCAATATAATTATGTTACACACATACACACGTGCACACACACACACATACATACATAACACACATTTGCACAAGAAAACTACGTACATAAATTACATAAACACATGCACACACAAAGTATGAAACAAACAAAATTTTCATTGAGAAATTGAAATTGAAAATATTATATATATATTTTTATATATATATAAAATAAAAATATTTTATTATATTATATATAGGTATATGTAGACATAATCAGTAAAATATTATTTTTCTTAAAATTTATAGCGCTGTATAGTAAAATACCAAATAAAAGTATATACTGCATAGTAAAATGATATTTCATTTGTATAGCGCATAATATAGAGCCGAGTGTGTAGTCGTATATAAACTGTGCCTTTAACAGCCCCACCGCGTGTTGCAAGCAAATGTTATCTATGGTGCTGGAATACTGTGTTGTTGGGTCTAAGTGATCATGTTATATGGAGGAAGTACATATCTCTCTATGCGTGTGTGTATACGCGTGTGCGTATCTTCATTTGCTTGTTTGTATGCGTGCGTGTCTGTTTGTAAATGTGCATGTTTGCTTGCTTGTGTGTATATGAGCGGTTGTTTTCGTTTGTTTTTATTTATGCATATTATGTTAATTCGATTGAGCTCGTCCATGTACAAATATTGAATGTTGAGTAAACGAAAAGACTTGCATTCTCGAGTAGTAGCATCTTGTTTCCATGCTTCTTGATGTCTTTTTTTGTGCGAATTTATTTATATACAAACCCGTGTACTTCTGTGTCTGTCTGCGTGTGTGGGAGTATTTACGCGTTTATCAATTTTGCGTGTGCGTTCGTTTTGCGGTCCTGTTCATACGCGCTGTGCGTGTGTTTGTTGCTGCGCTGTGGTCTTCAGTCAGACACTGGCTTCCAAATTAAATGTTTGTCCGATGCCATCAAACTATAATGAAACACGTTTTTCAGCTAATAAATGAAAGAATTAAAATTAAAAACACTTATTCACATTTTATAAACAGAAGGCAAATAAAAATATAACACGGGTCAATCTATGTATATAATTTAAAACAAACGTATCAATAATATGAAACTATTACTTAAATAAAAGCGTTTTCGTTAAACTTTTTTTTAAATAAAAACAGTTGAAATGCAAACCTATGAAAAAATTTCTTTCTACGTTTGTGCAGGACGACTTGCTCAGTACTCAGTACTTCTTATCATATACTCTCTGGAGAAGGAGGAATATTGTTCCTATGAAGAAGATGAAAATCAAGTGAGGTTACAGATAAGAACATTTTTCATGTGGCAAACAGCTTGACAACTCTGAAAGTCACATTCCGTATCTGTGAGAAAACCTGAATTAACTATTGAAAAGGGCAAACAATCATTGGAGGAGAAGCGCGAAATTAGGTGGAAATAAAAGTTATTTTTACTTAGAAGACATCAAGGAAGATGTAAAAAATAATGAGAAGTATCATAAAAACCAATTTTCAATGTGGTTACCATCTTGTTAATTACTTCATAACTTTTTGCTAGTAGTTAATTAATTATGTTCAACAATCACCAATCTTTCCTAATCCTACATCTTATCTGGAAAAAAACTTTTTTCGATCTATTGTTTTAATTGGAAATTCAAGGAGCTGCTTAGTTTTAATTAAAAGCAAACATCTCACTACACTTCACAATCCAGATTTGAACTTTTAAAAACTTAGCGAAAAATATCGAAATGGTGTGCGAGTTAAATCTTGAGAATTTAGCAACTTTTTTTGTTTAATTTAAATATCTTGACAATTTTAGTTTTGTTTTAATGATCAAATAATATCGAAATATAGGCAACATCAATTTCTAAAAAATGCTATCAAATGTCTTGTAAAACAGTTAATTAAACACAAGTTGCTTAACTTGAAACAAACTGTTAATTACAAAGTTTGTTTAACACTTTGTCGAAGTGTTAAACATAAATCGATAAATACAAACTGTTGAAGACAAACATTGAAACAGGCAGATAATTTTCAGTTTTTGGAAGAATGCTATCGTGAAAAAGTTTTTAAGAAATTTTAAACTGGACAGCTGACAAAAAAAATATTTAAATACGGTTGTTTACACGAAATAGATGAAAATGGAGTGTTAAGATGTCGGAAAGAAAATCTCTATGGAACGCCGAGATGACATCTTCAGACCACACACCCAGCGCACAAAATACTCAAATTTGCATGCCACTATATTTTGGCACCTTTTCAAAAATGTTCAAGGAGGAACGTTTACATTGAACTAAGTTATTCTTATAAAAATGTTTACACATCTTATCTTTTTTAAATATGACATTATAACATGTTGCAAAATAGCTCCAATTACAAAAAGATTTGTGATAAATTATTATTCGTGTTAAGCTTTTTTTTTTTTTGTTATAATTACATCACACTTTTATACCTATCTTTTTCATGTTTGTGTGCAGGTGTTTTTATGTAAAAACTAAAGAATGTGTATATGTAGGTGTGTATGTATGTGTGTATATATGCGTGTATGTATGTGCGAGCCCATGGTTAAAAACAATAGCCATAAAAACTATCATTTTGCCCTTGCTCAACAGATAATATTAGTGTACAGGGTCTCAAACAAAAGGGCACTTAGCAATGTTCTCTAAAATACAAAATGAATTAAACTTTTGCAACAACAACGATATATTTTGCTATATATAAATTTTATCATTGGGATCACCGGATTTATCAACTATTTCAGTACCTATGTTATCTAAAAATAATTGTTTCTGTTTATCCACTGGGCCAAATGTCTCCACACAGATCGGAACGAAAACTCTCGTATTGTCGTTTGGATCTTTGTACTTAGCATTCTTGAAATCAGCAGCCTTTCCGCAGCGGAACCTTGCTCCATAGCCATGTAATTGATGTACCTTTCGGCTAACGTGTGAGAGAGCGTCACATCCCATGATAAACAGCAACCTTGGGACCACGGTACCAGGGTGTAACCATCTGGCCTGAAATTGCTTTCAGATAATAGGCCTGCTGGTTTTTTAACGGTGGGTATATCTGCTTTCTGGAACAACCTGCATATATAATCATTCATGGCAGAGTGTTTTGCTTGTCTTCCTGAACCAAGCCTACACGATAAACCATGGTGACCCAACTGAGAAACATCCGCCCCACACAAACATCTGTAATCTGACACCACCGGCAACCCAAGTCTCAAGAATAAACTCACTCTAATAGAACCATTGTCAAGCTTTGTACCACAAGCTGTACTGGGAATGGCCCTTAGCAAAGTAAACCCCAATTCACTTTTGTATGTGTGTATGTATGTATATGTGTGGTGTAAGTGTGTATGTTTGAGGTATGTATGTGTGTAAGTATGACGTATGTATATGTGTATGTATGACGTTTGTATGTGTGTATGTATGCGAGTATGCGAGTATGTATGCATGTATAGATGATTGAATGTACACATGTGCATTCTATGCAATTATTTGGGATTAAATTACATGATTCTACAATCTGTTGTACTATATTATTAGTCTGTTTTGTTCCATCTTTTTGGTATGCGCTGGTTCTCTGGTTATACTTTTCTTTTAACATTTTTTTGACAGAATAAAACAATAACCTACTAGAAATTGTATTATACCTTTTTTTATCAATTTTGATGCAATTTTGTAATACTATATTGATAGACTCGAATTATAATAAGCTAATAATTTATAAATAATAATAATTTATCTTAATACTAATAATAATACTAATAATACTATACTAATATACTAATAATAATTTATAAAGCATCAACATTTTTTTTAATAACAAGAGAACGGTAGCCTGTTAAGAAGCAACTATTGCCTTTCGGTTTCAACGTTATTTCATTTCATTCATTCGAGACAATAAAATTTTTAATTCTTTAAGTTCACATTCGATTTCTTCTAACTAGACTCATAAAATTGTGACACATAAAAAAACCAGACACTACTTATTTTAGTTTATCAGTTATTTGAATTAAATTAAATTTCGATATTTTAATTCAAAGTTTTTTTGTCCATTAAAGAAAACAACATGGTGAACCTAGATTAAAAGTGTTGAATATTTCTTTCAAGAAGCCGAAGTAGTGAAATTGTCAAACTTCCCAAAGCATGATGAAGTCGAGAACGTTTGTTGTTAGCGTTGTTAGCATCAAGATCACTATGAAGATGAGGAATATAAGATTGCAAATAAGATTTTTGCATGTGTTTGTGCTCAATCTCTTGGAAATAAAAATAACGACGCCATATGTTTGTACATGAAAAAATACGCCATTTGCGGTAGTTTTGTTGACTTTTTTTATTTTTTGTGTACCTGCGGTTTGTTTTTTATATGCACATACGAACATGCCAATGAAGACGTTCTGTATTTTATGTTTGCAGGTGAGCATGTTTAATGTTCAATGTGCGTATGCGTGAGAAAGCAGTTAGTCTTGAATGCGTAAGTGAATAGGTTTTATATTTTATGTAGACTTGTGGTGGGTAGTTAGTTGGTTTGTGTACGTTACGTGTAATGTTTGGCACCGCGTACGTGTATGTTACAGCGTACTTACATTGTATGGTTCTGTCTAAAGTGTATGGTACAGCGTATAATGTATGGTACTGCATGTTTTGTATGACGCTGCTAAATTGCGTGGCAACAGGTGTGCAACTTGCGTGATAGTCGTTGTGATATTGCAAAAGTGTTAACTTTGTGTGCATAATTGATGCACGCAATAGTAAAATTTATTAATTACAAATGCTATTAATCGTTCTGATATTATCAGCCTGGAAATACATTTTTATGAACCTTATTAAAAATTGATGCGAAAAATGTTGCTCGACGTATGGCAACAAATTGATGGCGTGACGTGGAGAGTTGCTGGCGAGCACACATTTCGGCACGTCTGCCAGTGCAGGCAACATAAATAACACAACATTAATTAAACACATAAATTAGTATATAAAGTAAGAATGTCTTAGTCTCTCTCTCTCCTCTCTCTCTCTCTCTTTTTCTCTCTTTCACTCTCTCTTTATATGTATATGTATGTATATTTATATGCAGTTATATATATATAAAATTAGAAATTTGCTTGGCTTTTTTAATTTATTATCTGATGTATGTGCCAAGGAATGTCTGATTAGCTCCTACAAATGATTTTTCATGTACAGGAATTATTCAACGTATGCGCAGTTTAAAATATAAATCGATAAGAGTCCATCCATCCATCTATATTTATTTTCACGGAGGCCCACAAGATGAAGATCAACGGATTTTGGGGAACGATTGTGAAACAATCACATTCATGGTGCATTACGTATGGAACCTACTGCTAACATGTTCTAATCACTGATGATGGATATATATATAATTATATCCATGTCATGGATATAATCCATTATCAGTGATTTCTAAAAAAAAATCCAAAATTATATAATTTAAACGCTGTTGACACGCAGAGAGTGTTACCGAGTGGCCTGACGTAAGGGCACGCACATATTGAAGTACACTGCTAAATTGAAACTTCTAGTGAATTCAACTACAGTCGGACCCCCTTATAACGAACTTCTATACAGCACAAATCTCTGTTTAACGAACTTTTTTTTATGTCCATTGGGATTTCACATTTCACATATAAAACCATCGTATCTGTAGAACGAAGATAATTTCTCTATAACTAAAAAAATTTATAAAAGTTAAAAAAATATCCGACAATTTAAAAAAAAATTTCTTGAATATTGTTGAAAAATTAAAATACATGAAGAAATTAAAATACTTTTTCGGTCAATTTTAAAAAATATTGTCATGCCAATAACAAATTTCAACGAAAAATCCAGGGTTAAAATACAAAATGTTACCGGGTCTGAATACATCCATCAACTTGGAAGGAAAGTATTCAAGTGGCTCATCTTCAGCATGAAATGCCATTTAACATTTTCGCTCCCTACGCCTGCAATGACCACAAAATCGTAGCAAGAAACAACTGAAGGTCCATCATTCCCCTTCTACCCAACAGGAAACATAAATAATATAGTTTTAAATCGTTGTTATTTTTTCCCTGATGTTGACTGAAAATAATTGAGGTTATGATTAAAGCGGTGAACAAAATGAAACATAATAGTGGCTAAATGAAACTGTAATTATTCGTAAAATATATTTATTTTATTTAGCTGTTTTCGATTCAAAAGCTCTTGAAAACAACTTTTAAACAAAAACATATTTCAATTTCGCATTTATTTTGCGCAGTCTGCTTTAAGAGAAAAGATTAAACGCAAACAAAACATGATTGCTGTTTGTGGTTATTAAATGATGTGTTTTGTCCATCTATGTTGAATATTTTGTTTTTATCATTTTCTTTGAATATTATTTTTCTCTCAAAACATTTGTTGTAAGAATTATTTTCATTCAGTGTAAGGAAAAGGATAACTAAATCGATAACTTATTTTATTGTAATTTTTCCTAGTGAAGAATTTATTTTTTCAGAAAAATTTAAATAACAGAAGTTTTTTTATTATAAAAAAGCAATTTTAAATTTGAAATAGTCGGTCACCTTCCTACGCACTGTAACATTTTTCACTTCTTTTGTTTTTTGCTGTTTTTCGCAAGTTTTTAAATTTGTTTCTGTTTAACAAGGTTTTTCTGTTTATCTATTATTTTATTTTATTTTTTAACAAAATGTTTTTTTTATTTTTTCTATTCTGAACAATTGTCTTGTTGTAATCTCGGCATGTTTTCCTAGCAAAAATTATTTCAATTGCTTGTGTGGTCTGTGATTGATCAGCGTCTGAAAATGCACGACAGCGCTCTTCTCTCTGCCTACATTGCAGTTGTACGTTGAATAAAACTTTTCATTCTTTATTTATCATCTACGATCCATTTCTAACTTTTTGTTCCTCTGTTCACAATACTTAACGAGTACATTCGCACTGTAAAGTCAGAAAATAAATCAAAAATACACCGAAACTTGAATGAAGAGATAAAAGAGCGATAAGTCTCAAGTCATTCATAGAAAAATGTAGAAAGCGACATTTGAGGAAAAGAAACATTTGCGCCACCAAGAGGGGATGCTTATTTGTTTTCTGTCCCACTCGAATAATTGAATTCGTCTGTGAATATTTCTAAACCACTGTGCGTGTGGTGCATTTTTTAATACTGCGCGTTCGTCTCCCGTCAGGTAACAACAGTGTAGTTCGATCTGCAAGTGCGTGCGTGTGCGTTCGTATTTTGTGATTTAAAAAATACACCCCCCAGTTGACGATGACCCTTTTTTGTCAGATGCAAGATTGCCTTGAAAAAATTTCAGACTAAATAAATCGTAAATAGTAATGTAGAATTTTCGTCGTCGTGGTCGTCGACGACGCCGTGAAGGTTGCCGCGGCGTTCCTTCCTACCGCTTCTTCCGTCGACACGCTTGTCGTCGCCGCTGTCCTCGCTGCGACGGCGATCGTCGACACGGTTGGGTCGGTGTCGGCCATCGGCGCCGTGGCGATCCTACACGCCATTGGCCGCTCGATTCCGCACACCCTCGCCTTATTCACGCAGGCGGTCACTTCCCTGGTCGAAATCCGCCGGTCTACAATATCTTCTACAGACCTCAGGGTCGAAATACACGGGCCGGGCAAAAGAGACGTTTCGCCCTTCTTGCCGGGCGTACGGACCGACCTTTCCGCACGCTCGCAAGTCTTCTGTCAAGCGTTGGGTCATTTCTTTATTATTATTTTGTTCATTAAAACAAAAACAATATTACGGATTAACCTTTCAACTATATTTGACAACAATCAATTAAAATAACTAGTTCAATAACCAAATCATAAAATAATCCAATAACCTACAACAATCAACCGTTCACAATAACCTTCAATAATCAACAGTTCATAATAATCTACACTAATCAACAGTTCATAATAATCTACACTAATCAACAGTTCATAATAATCTACACTAATCAGCAGTTCATAATAATCTACACTAATCAACAGTTCATAATGTCAACTCCGGCACAAGAACAACAGCACCAAAAAAAATGCTTTAATTCATTTGTGCCGACTTGCACGGCGCTCTCTCCTAGGTAAGCGCTCGTACTTTGGGCTAGTAACCGACCCACGTGACCATGTAAAATTTCCGTTACACGCCATCAGATTTTACAGTAACAATGATTATCGTTTGAGATTTTCATTAATATTTTAATAACTTGTTAGTAAAAATAGATGATATTGAATTTTTTAAAAGCCAGTAAAATGTTTTAAGGAAATGGAAAGGAATGTGTGACTAAGAAACAATTAATTTTTATATCTGTTATATTACAGGGTTTTTAGAATTTCACGTTTATCACCATAACCAAAAATATTTTGTTGCTTCGTACAAAAGCTTTATGCGGTTCACCACTCTCAAATTATAATTTATTATTCTCTAGGGTCGTTTCATTTCTAACAATCTTATACAGCATCCGATGAAAAAAATGTAGTCTGAGATACTAGTTGTTGTTACTGTTAGTATATATGTGTATGTATGTGTGTGACGTCATAATTCTACGTCATAAATTGATATTTAACTTGTGGAAACACTTTTTTTGAGTTTTTTAATCAAATTCATTCATGACTCATTTTTTTTTAATTTTCAGTGATCTATAAAAAGATTACCAAAAAGATTAAATCTTAATTAAGTCGGCCGGACAGAATCAAAAATTCCGAAAGTTAATTATATTCGCCGCTAACAAGTCCTGTCCTTGGATATGTTCCAGGTGAGTCGAGTGACGCAGGCATCATTTTTTTTAATCCATACAGGTGCTACCGGATTTCATTAAATAAAAAGTTATTCAACCAACTTTACTAATTAAATTATTTTAAGTTTATTAATTTTATTAATAAAATAAAATAATTTATTAATAAAATAAATTAAATTAGTTAGGGTCCCCAATTATATGGCATTCGTTGCTAAAGTTGCAACTTTTTTCTGTCAATAACGTCGTGTTTGATAAAAAATAAACCCGTATATAAAAATTAAAAAATGTATTTCCATGTTTAAAAACCTGGATAGAGAACTTGGGTATATTTCTGATGTTTGTACGCGGTTGTTCAGCGGTACCTAGTGTACGCAGGTATCAGATGATTAATGACTCCATGAAAAGATATCTCGTTCATATTGTAAAATTAAAATTCACGTTCAATTGGTCTCGTCAGCCAACAGACCAATTGAACTTGTCTGCTTTCTTTGTTGACATTTTAAAGCTGTGATATTAGAGTCAAATTAACAAAGTAGCTAATTTTACGTTTCATAAGTCTAGTTAATTTGTTGTTGTGTAATTTATGTAATTATGTGAGTCTATCCATATATGATCAAACCATTTGAACAAAATGGATTTAAGTATATTATGTTATTTTATAAGAAAAAAGTTTATAAAAAATCTTGGAAAAGCGAATAAATCAGTTGCAAAAACAAAATAAAGTACTCACAGAGATTACATTTTATTTCAGACAAAACGTTTTAAAATAAATTTTCTTCGTTCTGAAAAGCTTTCTGTCAGAGGCGCGAATGCAATTTAGCGTGCGTACACTCTGATGGGCAGCATTGTTCCCTGTGATGGCGGTGATGTGCCGTGCCTTGCCGTGCTGGGTCCAATCCACCCACTGAATGTTTCATCCGTTCATGAATTCAACTTGTTGGATTGTCGCCATATTAGGTTGTTCATGTGCCATCTATTTGAAGTGTTCCGTTAAAGTGTTCCTTGAATGTATTTGTAGAGAGTGTTCATTAATCAGTTTTTTATCGCTTTGTTTTGTAAGCAAGTATTACAAAAATATATATAATGAATGCGTTATAGATTGAGAACGAAAGTTTAAAAAAGTTCAAAAAATTTCATCGCGGTTAAGTTTCAAGTTTGACAGTGTTGTTAATACGTTGAATGACTCTAAACACATCCACACATACACAAGTACTCTGACACAACACTCAACTATGTTTACAAATATTATGGACATAAGTACATACATAAATACATGAATTTTAAAAGTATGTGCATTTATTTCGATACAATGATTTTCGTTCAAATACTCATACACACAAATATCAACAGAAAAGTACATCATACCATATAAAGCATGTTCACAGGCAAGTGGAATCTTCAACATTCAACAAACCTGCTGAACCCATGCATAGGTCTCATAAGGCACCTCAAAAATAATGATTGAAGTGCCAGTCATTCAGTCAGTTTAATCTTGCATGCTCGTCAAGTTCATCTCTTTGATGTGATTTGCATACAAATTTGGTAGGGTGCATGCTAATGTGCTACCATGTTATGAGGCCATGCTTCATTGTTGCTTTAAACGTGAAGTCATGTGTGAATTCGTTACGTTGTTGGTCCCTTCTTTTCACGGTCCTATTTCTCTTTCCAATGTGTCGTCGTCCTCTAGAATACAAATCTTCTTAACGAACTCAACGATGATTCATGCCTGCTCTATCTCACACGTTATAAACATCGACTACATTTCTTAAAACTGAACTAAGAGACGTTTAAAAATGTTAGAGCTTAGTGAACAAAATAAGAAAGAAGATAATAAAATGTTAAAAAAGGATGAGGTTTATTAGTGAGAAAATGTTGACAAACTGTGGAGCTAATTGCAGGGGTGTTGCAATGAAACTGAAACAAAATGTGGTTCGGAAGAAAGGAATGAAAAAAAAAACAAAGTGACAACTTGAGATATAACGAAGCAAATAATTAGGCCTACTTGAGTTGTTTAAGTTAGTTGAAGTGAAATAACAAAGCAATTATTGATAATTAGCATCGCTGTACATTTTTAACGAATTAGTCTTGGTAAAATATACGCTTGAATCTTTAACTCGTTTTATGTGTGTGTCAGCAAAAGTTGTATAGATATGTGGTTGCTCCAGTAGAATCTTTCAAAACTTGAATGAATGTTTTTTTAATGTTGTGTACATATGTATTATATCAAAGTGTATATATATTCTCGGTTGTACTGCTGAATAAAACTGAACAGTTTTTTGTTGTAGATATACTTGAGAGCCATTCTTCAGGTGCGTGTTTATTAAATTTATTTGGCTTATTACTTCATGAAATATTGAACAGAGCAGCAGACACTCAAACGCCACAACAAAAATTCTCAGACGTTTGGATGGAGTAGCAGTGATGCAGACGTATGAACATCGCCGCCTTTAAAAATGACACTCGCACGTTCACTTGACTGACTTGCATAATTTCACAGAGTGGACATTTTTGAGAACGCTTCAATCGACTGCCTCGCCACAAGGGAGAACCTCTCACGAAAATCTTCAACGATATTCATTTGGAATTTTATTTAAAAATATTTTTTATTAAAATTTCCAGACAATCGTAAACTATAGCTTGTTGTTGTTGTTGTTGTTGTTGTTAATGTTGTAGCGTTGTGTGAGTAGTTGGTTGCACCTGGGTTGCTGAACTTCGGCGAGTCTCGAGGACTCTCGTAAATTTGAAACGGAGATAGGCGTTCTACGAACAACCAGCAAAAATAAAAAGAGCAATATTTGAAAAAAACTAATAAAGAATCAAAGATAACAGAACAGATAAATAACTGGAGAAAAAACTATGAGGTTGCAAGGGAATATGAAAATAAGATGCAGTTGTCGGTCGCAATGGAGATTGAGTGTGTGTTTCTTGTTCATTCACCAGCCTTATTAGTTAATTTTCATGAAGATAACTTCAACAAATAAACTCGTTCTAATGTGAAAATGACTTTAAAAAAAGGAATTTTAAAATAAACTTTTAAACTTTTTGTAACAAAAAGGTAATATTTTTTCAAATTATTATCGAACCAATAAAAAAACAACAGGGTTTGGATACTTGGTAGTAGCAGATGAATATTTCTATGCTATATGTGATTGATTGCTGTTTGAAACTTTTCACGTGAGAAACATGAAGTTGACGAGATATTTTCACAACTTTTCATTTATCTGCCATTTGCACTTGTTGTAAAAGATTCTGCGTTTGTCAGAGTCTAATTTTTCTAAAAATGAACATGAAGATTGTATTTGTGCCAGTGGGGGAACAGACACGTTTGCGACACGTCCCTTATATATAAATATATTTGTTTATATACATCATCACGGTGATTTTTAGCAATAAATTTAAAAGAAAAACATTTCTGAGACATACAAATAAACGTTTGTTCTATTTTCATAGCTAAATTGTTAATAAAGTCATCAAAAGTTTTATTTTAATTTTTAAGGTTTTTATTATAAAAGGCTCAGTTGAACTTTATTTTGTTAAGTTTCAAACTATTTTTTATAAATATTATATAAACCAGCATAATTACACAAATTTATAAAAAAATATTTACTGTAACATTTAATTAAATTATTAACAAACTTTGCTAATTTGGCTTCAATGAAGTATTTTTCAAGTTAGTTTTGTCAAATGTTTCGTGATGAAGTACGTGCCTGCCTTCCGGCTTTTATTAAGTTCTGATATAGTAATTATAACGTCTGAAAGAGTTATCATGTGATACGTACGAGTTGTAAGGTTGTAACAATTCAATCTGTCTACGATAAAACACCAACATACATTTCGATCATTTAACTTTAACGCTGATGTGCAACTGCAAAACAAAAGGCAAGGTGGAATTGAATGAAAAAAAATCGTCGTTGTACCTCACCATGCAGACTCATTAGGTTTTTACGTTGATATTATCATCAATCATTTACAGCTTATTAACTATAGTTGTTTAATTATTGACAGGCGATTATTTTTGTGCTACCATTAGCTCCATACAATATCTGCTGCTACCAAAAACTTTTCAACACCATAAAAGCATTTTAAATGGCATGCAAATGAAAAATGCAAAAGGAAATATTTAAATTTTTATAAAAAGTGACAGCGTTAGAAAAATATCATCAGATACAAAATCAAAAAAAACGTACAAAATGATGCATCTTATAATAAAAATTCAAAAAATAAAGAACAAAATAGCGGTTTATAGGAGGATTGCTGTGTTTGTGTATGTGTGTTTATGTGTGTGTGTGTGTGTTGTGTGTGTGTGTGTGTGTGTGTGTGGAATGAAGGAGTGCATTGAATTGTGCAATTTAGAATGAAATCCGGAGTTATTGGTTCAATCTCGAGAAGACTTTATTAGTGACCCAACAAGTTACATTACCTTCTTTTTAGTGAGTTTGAATAAAAGGAAGAGTTTTTTTTAATTTTTAATTAATGTTTCAACAAATAAACCTCTTAGTTTATTTAATTATGATGAACCGGTAATTAACAAACAATAATTATAGCGATAAATATCGGCGTTCTTTAAATTAAAAAACTGCTTGCAAAATTAGAAGAGATTATTTCATTGTATGAAACTGTTTTATTTGCTTGCTCTTGAAACGTTGAAAAATTGTATTTTAATTATTCTAACAATGAGAACTAGTCTAGAGCTACACTCTGTTTTTTGTTTATTTTTCATGTTAATTTATAAATGATTCACTTGAGTTAACCTTTTAAAATTAAGCAAAAATAGTGTTAATATTTACAGCAATCAATGATAATAAGTAATACATGAATGCATACATTTAATATTAAGCTAATGATTATTACTGCCATATTAAGTCAGAAACATTACACAACAAAGATTAGAGAAATAAAAAAGTTTGTTGTGGTGTTGATGCAATGCACGTCTTGCAAAGGAGCAGGAAGCTCGCGGATGAATGCAGCGAAGCGTAGCAAGTTCATTTCGTTATTTCCATTCTTTATAACCATTGTACTTTTGCCTAGGTAGTTACTTTTCAATAAGTTCATAACGGTTCAAAAGTAAAAAAGTGTTAAAAACTATTTACAGTATATCTACATGCATGTTAGCTGCTGAAAATTTCATTTAATTGTTTTTTTTTGTTGGATGTTTTTTTTTGTTGGATGTTTTTATTTGTTTTTTTTTTTTTTTTTTTTTTTTTTTTTATAAAGCAGCTCTGTCAAACGCAGAATTGCATAAATGCCATTCAATACTTATAATTAAACTTTCGTGTTACAAAAGCTGTATTACCTATACCATATGACACACATACACACACACACATACATATACAATACACCATGTTTGTGTGCTAACTGCTTCATACGCCTAACCGATTGATTCTTTGAATTTCGACAGAGAGTGTGACGACTCGCGTACCAACAGCGCGAGGCTCTCTGCACTTCTACTAACTGAGCTAACTCGTCGGCAGATTGTTTTAGTTTGGCATCACTTGAACAATTTGCATTACCCGACTTCTTTTTGTGATGAAATTGTTGTTTATGAAGTTTTATTTTTAAAAGATTATTGACAAATGCTGTTGACTATTTATAAATGTTATAGATAATTTGTAAATGTTATCTAACCATCAGAAAATGCATCGAATGCTATTTTATAAATAAACATGTAATTTTCAGTTTGGTGATTTTTTTGAGACATAAAACGCCAAATATTGACATTGACATTGACAAGAATCATACAAATATTAATCCAATAGTATGGCATTTTATATCAAGTACAGTTTTTAGTTTCTTATACAATCCATTAGCATACTTCATTAAATACCTTTTCAACTTCCTGGCTGGCAGGTGGTGAAGATGTTGGCGATGGTGGTTACAGCGTTTGCGATTCTCTGGCTGCCCTATCGAATTTTTGTGGTCTACAATTCCTTTGCAAAGACCCCCTACACGAGTCTGTGGTTCCTGACGTTCTGCCGGTTGATGGTCTACTGCAACAGCGCCATCAACCCCATTCTCTACAGCCTCATGTCCGCCAAGTTCAGAATCGCTTTCTATCAACTTTTCAAATGCTGGGGTTAGTTTCTATTTTTATGGATTTTATTTTTTCATTCATACAAATTAAATAAGATAAATAATTTAACACGATAAAACTGAACTCATTTTAAAACCTAACTGGTATTTGAACAAGCAGTTGTCACAAGTCGTCACAATCATTCACTCCATTCAATAAACTAATTGAACTGTTCATGAAGCAAATGCAACTGACAAACGAACTAACTTCATGTAACTTAGTGTTTCGATGCGTTTCGATGCAACAAAAGTGGGAGTAGTTTATTGTTCAATAATTTGTATTTTCATTTTCTTTTTTATTTATTACGTTCTGAGGAACCTACAGGCAATTACTTAAAATTTCAGATGTGCTTATGTACGCTTTAGCAGTCTAAAAGTTGTTGAATAATTGAAGTGAATTGTCTTAACTTGATTCTTAAGTTAATTTGAAACATTTTTTAAACTAATAAAATGAATAGAATGATGTAAGATGTTAAATAACAGGAGATCACTTGTTTCTTGGTCGCAAGGTAGAATCACGTGTATAACGCATAAAACATAAGAAATTAAATTTTGAAATGGAGGGATCTCTTCGTGATAAATCAATTGAACTACTTAAATGAGTTAATACTGAACGGAGAACAAACATTTATATTTCATTTTGTTTCAAATCTGTGCAGTAGGTATTTCCCTTTATAATATTTCTGTCTCACATTACAAACATGTTTTCATCTCGCTAGAAACAAGTTTTTTGCACTCGATCCCTGGCCACTATTTATTTCTGTTACTTCCAAGCCATTCATTCTTTCTTCATTTTCAATTTATTTTAATTTCAAAATCGTTCTCCAGTAATTAATTAAGCTGCAGTTTTCGATTGACTGCTGCAGTTTCTAACCAATCTTATAAAACCAGGAGACCGTAGGATGTAGATAATGAGGAAGAGTATGCACAAGTACAATTGAAAACAAAAGTATTGCATTTTTTTACCATAGAAAATTAGTGAATTTTTGCGAGATGCAAAACATTTTAACCATTCTAGAAACTAAACTTTGTTCAATTTTTTAGTTACATGCCAACCTCAGCTTCAACCTATGTACGATGCAAATAAATTATAAATTGACCTCGACTACGAACAACTACGCACTCCAATGTTTAAAAATGTTCAAGCTGTTTAAAATTTGTAATGTAACATTTTGTTTGTAATATTTTCTAAGTAAAATGTAAACAATTTTTAATAGACGATTAATCGTTTTTTTTAATTTTTTAGAATAAAATTTACGCATAATTTCTTCCCACACTTCAGTTAGGCGCCTTTATCACACGATGACACGTTCCCCACAAATGTGCGCAGACACTTCGAACTCGGCCCACTACGCCGCCTTGCCTCCGTTAATGATGAAAGTTGCACCATTCACAGCGGGCGATCAGCCTGTAAATCCAACTGCTAGATGAGGAACAGCTCTATGCAACGTCAGTCACACAGTAGCCATGTTCAAATGCGCAGTGGATCAGGCTCAAAAAAAGACAGTCATCAATTTGGAGCATAGGGGTTGCGTCTACGTAACATTATTTTTCTAATAGGTTGTAACGGTTTAATGGTAACTACTACTTGACAAGTTTTAATATATAAGAAAGGACATTTATTTAGCGGTTACATCACCTCGCCATATAAATAGAAATAGCCGTGCGTGTCTGTGCAACAAATATGTACATCTTTTTATTACGTTGATCCGTGCATGCAGTAACGAAGCATGCATCCTGCTGGTCCATGTTGACGCTGAACATTTAAAATCCACTTGAGTGATTTCCTTCCATCTGTTGAATAAAATCTTTCATCCATCCGGAAATGTAAATGTAATAAGAGTTGCAAATCGGCAGTCCCTCGCTTCTCCATGCATCATCCGCTCACCAATATAGTCAGATTGAGTTAACTATTAAAATTAGTTTAATAGCTTTACAATACAGCCTTTAAAGACATTTAGAATGAATGAGAAATTGCTATAAACAATGGAAATACATTTCCACATCATGCATGCAGAGTAGGAGATAAAACATGGAATAAGTGTTTTATGCTGTCTAGCGAACGGACGGTTTGGAACGATTTAGAATGGAGGGCTGAACCTACACAGCAAATCACAATTTTAAATGTCCTACAGATAAATCAGTCTCCTTGCGTGCAGTGGGGATTTATTGCTTGAATCGACGTCATGGACGATGTAGCCAGATGGAAAGTTGAAACTTTATCTCTCAAATTACTCATTCTCCTCTCCTCTATTAAGTGCACCCAGCCGCGCCGTTACATCTTCAAAAAATAATTTAACTTAAATAACTTGATTTATATCGACTGTGATGGAAATATTTCAACATTTGCTGCTTGACAGTTATCTCCTGACACCGTATTTTACGTTGTAACTTAATGTCATTCCGCATTTTATATGTCCATCAGAAATTGAAATATTTTTGCATCCTAAATATTTTCTATGTCATAATTTTTCAACCTTTTAACAATTTCCTTCTACATGAATCTCAAATCGTTTTGCTACTCTGATATCCTCATATTTCATCTTCATCCTAATTCACATTTCGTCTTCATCTACATATTCACCATAATCACCATAATTTATCATCATCATCTTCGTCATCATCATTATTTTCGTCATTATCATCAGCATCATCTTCATCATCATCATGATAATTATTGCAAAAGCCTGAACTGCATTTATAACTGAAAAAAGAAGGAATGCAAATGGAATGAATGGATGGAATAGGATGGCTTACGTGGTCTAACATAATAATGCAGCACTAATTACTTCCTACATGAATAATTATGTGATTATTATGAAAATATATTTATGAGATAATTAATGCTGGCAACGTTTACTGTTTACAATACCTTCATGCATAGGCATAGGCGCAGAAAATTATCATGGCTAATTATGCTGATCGGTAACACTTTTTTATTTACTTTCACATGGATAAACCTGTTTAAAAAATGGGGAAATGTACTGAGAAGTGGTTCGATGTGTTAAACTTGATAAAATGTTCATTTCATTGTTACGGTATATTTTCTCTTTCGGCAACAATTAATATTCGAACTTGTCAACATTTAGTTTTGCATCGTTCGTAATTTGTACTTTTTTGTTTTATCACTTGGCATCTGCACTCAGCTCGAGTTTGAAAACAAAAAATTGCAAAATTTTCATTTTTAACTGCATCAGTTGAGTAGCAAAATGTACAAAGAGTAGAGATGAACGTTTCAATCTAATCTTCATGAAAGAACTCACGATTTTATATATTGTGTTTTTGTTCATTGAAACAACAGATAGGAAGAAGTCAGTGCGATCCTGCAAGACAACTATTACTATGACGTCCACGATCAACAACCAACAGAACGAGTCATCGACTGATTGATCGAATGTAAAAATGAATGAATGAATGAATGAAAGAATGAATGAATGAAGGAACGAACGAACGAACGAACGAACGAACGAATGAATGAATGAATGAATGAATGAATGATTAATTAATTCATTGATTGATTCACTGATTCCTTTATTTATTAGTTCCATGAAAAAGCTGATTATAATGGTAGAATTAAGTGGTTGGTCGGTGGTTTTTTTGATTGACTTGAATGATTAATAGAGGTGAATTAATATACAGTATGATTGAGTCGTCAGCTAATATATTTGCTTAATATTTTTAGTACATATAAAAAACTGGTTAATAAATAACACTTTGAACTAAAATGTTTATTATTACCTTTAAATTCATTCGCTTATTCATTCATAAAGAAATGTTTTTTTCCTGTTTTAACAGCATCTGATTATGCTTAATCTATTATTGACACTCTTTATTTGGGAAAATAATCACTAAAAATTTGAATAAGTTTAAAATATAAAAGACAAATTTTAAAGCATGAATTATTTTACGAAATAAAACTGGGACAAACGTTAAAGTGATGTTTTGTTGTTCGTTATTAAATGATGTTTCTTTAAAAACGGAGCTGCTAAAGTTTCGAATTTTACAAACTTGGTTGAAATTCTGGTCCACACGGAGTGCCTGGAGCACACAGTCGTCCACACCACATGTCGTCCACATACACAGACACACACACATGACGTTTACACTGCGTGACGTCCAAACCATATGACGAACACAAACCACATGGCATACAAACCACAGCGCAGTGCAACAACGAAGGAAGTTGTGGCCCTCTTACCGTCTGAGCTAACTTTCCAACTAATATTTATTATTTAGTAACATTCTTCCAAGGTTAATAATGAAACAAATCGAAGAAGTGTTTGAGTAGAAACCATGTTGACATGAGTTAATTATGAAGATGATGATAATTATAAACTGTGTTCACCTGGAGACCGTTAAACTGGTTAAACAGATTGAACATTGGGCTAAGAACAAATATTTGCATTATCATTTTAAAAACATTGAAAAAATATACTCCAGTGTCGAACGTGGTATGGGATGACAAAATACAAATTAGATCATCCGAGGAATCGGTGATCATTGATAAAATAACACTTAGAACGTTTGAGTTTAATCGTGAGAATCATAAAACATTAACACAGATCGGGTGTTGTCTGAACATGAAGACCCAAAAACTGATTTGAAAAGACCAAACGTGAAAGTGAGAAAGAAAGAATAACAATTTAGAAATAAAAGTGAGTATTAAAGGTCTAAAACCATTATTTTATATAAAAAAATAACAGATTTAAAATGCATTAAACAAAATTGTTATACAACTTTTCAACTTCACGAACAAAATTTTGAAAAAAATATAATTTATGTGTAATAAAAGTTGAAAAACGAAAGCCCTGTAATAAAAGTGTATTAGTGAATTTGTTGAAGTTATTAATCCGTTATAAACTGGCACGCGTTCATTTGCATAACAAAGAGCTTCTTCGTAACATAACACCAATAAGCAACCAACTATAAGACAAGATTTTTATTTCAACTAACTTTGAAACAGCCAGACCAGAAATTAACAAAGTGAAACTATTAGAAGCAATCGAATGTAAAAACGTTTAACAACAGTTTCTAATAAAAATGATATTTAAATTGCAAGTCAGTTAGAAATTGACACGCGCTCATTTGCATGTTGCTCAAGAGATGGCATGTTTATTATAACTAACCAATTACCGACCAATCAGATCAAACGGTTTTAATTACAACTTTATTAGAGTTAACGGGAAGACTCAACTTTGCTTTTATTGGAAATGAAGACTTCAAGTTTCGTTCTAACAATGGATCTAAGGAATACGGGACATACTTGAGCAGAGGAACAAAGCAGGTTGTACCGGGCAGGAGGTATTGAATCTTAACGAGCCAACCTATAAATACTCCATCAGATAACTACTGGAACATTAAATGCTCAGCGTGTGGTACATTGCATCCTCAGCACAACAAATTTGTATGAATCAAAAATATTATAGTGATTACAAAATTTAACAAAATATTCATTAGTAAACTCTAAAAATTAAAAGCAAATTGGAACAATTGTACAAAATATATGCAATAGAACAAATTTTATCCTATTGAAAAAAAATTATATTTTTGTAAAAACTGGTTTAAAATCCAAAAATTCTTTTTTAATCTGTTCCTAAAAATCGAATCAAATATATAATAAACTAAGTGAAAAGTCATGCAAAACACAAATAATATAAGTGAACCATCAATGACCAACAACAATTTACAAATGTTGATCAACAATTCACCAATGTTGAACAACAACCCACAAATGTTGTACAACATATCACACCCAAATGTCAACATGAACATGTACAACATGAACATGTTCAACAACTCCTGGCCACAAACAACTCCAGCCTGGCAACACAACAACATGCTTCAACATTCATTCCAACATCCAGCTTCCAATAATCCAGAATGCATGAGAAACACACATCAATCAATGGACAGTGGTTACTACGACAACTCATCCACCTTCCAACAACAAACACCAACAACATCAAGAAATTGTTCATTAATGCCCATGCATTTCTCAACAATGTTTCATCCTCAATTCACCTCCACACCACAACAACACAGAACATTCCGCGACAACAACGACAAACTTCAACCCTACAATCAGCTGATGAATTATAACACGAATCCACCTTCCAACATGCACCATCAAGCACCTCAATCACACCTCACACCACACCACTCTGTACAACATTCCAACTCACTTGATGATAGTGGGCTGATGATGAGTTCAACACAAAAACGACAACACCACCAACAACAGCAACAACATCACAAACAACGACATCAACAACAACACAACCAAATAGATGATCAACAACATAACGCAACAGACAAGCAGACGGAGAACACACGTGTCTGCAGCAATTGTGGCACAACAAGCACACCCATGTGGCGCAGAGATTCGGAGGGAAGATGCATCTGCAACGCTTGTGGTTTGTACGAGAGAGCCAACAACGGCCAGAAAAGAAATTTGAGACAGGCCAGAGGGAAAGCCCCCTACAATAGACCCAATCAAGTTTGCTCCAACTGTTCTACTAGGTCCACCACCATGTGGCGCAAAACGGAGAACGGAGAAGTAGTTTGTAATGCTTGCGGACTCTACTACAAATTATATCAAAAACATCGTCCATTGGAGCTGAAGAGGGAAAAGATCCAAACGAGAAAGAGACCATTGAAAAAAATGAAGACCAGGAATGAAGGCGTTGATGATCCAACTCAGCAGGCAACTACACAACAAACCACATCAACGAATAATTCATTACTTCAACAAATTGCATCAGACAACAATTCAACCAACACAACACAACCAACAACAAATCAACATCTCTTTGCATCCAATCAACCAACTGCTTACAACTCATATCTGCCACCAAACACATTCCCATCAGAAACATCGCATGCAAGCCATCATCTGACACAACAACATCCAGCACAACACAACACAAAACATACAATGCAACATGCATCAGAACATTCAAATGAAACCAACAACAGCGCACATAATTCACACCATCATCCATTAAATACATTAACTTCATTCCAGCATTTTGCAGGTGCTCCACTGGATACGACGAACTCTGATGAAGATGTCCTCAACAATCAGTGCTGCTTGTTCAATGCTACTCATTCTGATACTACGAATTCTGATAAAACAATTAGGCTAATTTAAATTATTGTTTATGGTTAAAATTTGTTGCATGTTTTGTTTTGAATTATTTTAAAATATTTATTCGATTCTTTTATTTTGGTTATTTTTATGTACATATTTAGCCATTCATGCTAATTACTTTTAATACATTTTGTAATTTTGTAAAGCTTTTCAATAAATAAAGTTGTAACATATTTGTTCAAATATTATTTCAGATCTTAGTATTGTAGTTCCCAAGCATGGTAATATTGCAATAAAATCATTTTGTTTGTTAAATAACTTCAATTCAACGTATAACTTCATCGTACAGTTTATTCACCGAATCTATTAACCAAAGTAGAACTTAATATTAAATTCAATTTTTTGATATTATCCATAAAAATGGAAAAACTACTGCCAAAGTTTTCGTACAATATAACTCAAAATCTGACTGCTATCTAATAATCAGTTGCATATATTTAAATTTCTATCAGTGTTCCATAAGTTAATTATCTTAAATATGCATCCTTAGTTCCATTCTTTTTAGTGAGCCATCATCGTCTGCTGTTCGCGTGTTGCGTCATACGCCGGTGTATCCATCCATTCCATCACGTTCTGCTTTGCATTCTAATTTTGTGTTGAATTTCGGTGTAAACTGTAAAGTTGTGGTGAGGGCTGCCATTTGATTTGACGTTGGGTATCAGTTTTGGAGTGATTAAGAAATTGGTTATTTAATTGTAGCTGGATAATTATTTCGCGTGATGTTTGGATCATTAACTTCTTGTACAAATTTTGGTTTATTTCCGTTTTAACTGTCTTTTTCGTTATTTTTGCATATTTTGGAATTGATTTTAATTTGTGTAGAGTTTTTAGTTAAAAATGTGGGTCTTGTGGCCGAGTGGTTAGCGTGTCCGTCTACCACTCCTACGACTCGGGTTCGAATTCTGCAGTTTCTACAGGTTCATCCGGTTAGCCGAACCCCGGCCAACCCAGCCGTCCATCCTTTCAAGACTGGTAAATGGGTAAGTTAGACAACGTAAGTTTTCGCATGTTGGCCGGCGAGGTGGTTCAGTGGTTCCAAATGCTCACTGAGTCAAATATCTCAATGGCTATCATATACTCAGCGTATATCATGCGATGCTTGCGCGTGCACATAAATACATGTTTACGCCGTGTGAGAAGGATAAACAGCCTTTGTGGCGAAGATGGCTGCTTCAAATCAATGATTGAAGATATGAAGAACATAATCTATATATGCAACATTGTAAGTGGTTCTGAGTATGTCAGAGCTGCATAATGAAGACTAAAATAAAAAAAAGTTTTTTTTGTTTGTGGTTTGACAATACGAGCACATAATGGACTTAATTACATTTTAAAATATACGACACGTTGAATTCAAATTATTTAACAAACAAAAATAATTTTTTTTAATATATTATAAAATAATTATTTAAATAAATAAATAAATATATTTTGGTTTGCAAAATCTGTTATCAATATTGTAGGAACTCATAACTTTTCATGAGCATAAAAACATTTCAAAATATCTTCTTCTATCATAATTAAGCTAATTACCGTCTAAATGATATGATCTCTAAAGAATTGAGAATATACAAAAAAAAATGAATAGATTGCCATTTGTCTTTTTTTGTTATTCTTTATAAAGCAGCTTGGTCAAACTTAGAGGAGCTGTTTACATGTTATTCAAATAATGATTTTCATTTTTTCCTAATAATTACAATTACATCATCTAGTAATCTGAATTTAAATAAAGTCATGAAAATGCTGTATTTACTTCAGTCATTCTACCAACGCTTGTTGTAAAAATGGCTTTCTCTTTCTTTATAATGCTGTTATGAAATTATGCAACTTTGAAGTTTGCATACAATTACGAACAATGAACAGTGCAAAATAATGAAACAAAATTGATAGTTTGTTCTTTAAAATATTTTAAAATGTAATTAAAAAATAATTTACTACAGAAAACACTTCCATCGACTGATTACAAACGTTCTTTAAATGTTTTTCATTAAATGAATTCATTTTCCAAACTTGTACTGTAATAATATTGTTTGGGATAATTGTCTTAATGTACATTATCCATATTTCTAAACTATTTAGACTTCAATAAATATCTCAAACTGTTATTATACTTAGATATTGCTGTTCATGTTGATGAAATTTTTTCACCATTGGGTTTCCCACCATATATAAATTGTATATTTATAGTGTTTCATTTTTCATGCTAAAAACTTTAAATAATTTGCTACTACCTGATTTTTCTAATTTCTTCATTCACAAACCATCTAATATTATCAACGCTATTCGCTTTTTTATTCCTTTTATTATACCATTTAGTAGATTTAAAATTCTGAATGACAGTCATTTTGTCCTTGGTCCAAAAATTTGTTTCGCATTTCAGCCTCCATCTGTCACTGGCATTTTAGTACCTAGTCTTCTTAAAAAAGTGTAAACATTATTTATTATCTGTAAACAGTCACTTTGTACGTTTATAAGTTGTATACGTGTGTGTGTGTATTTATATATTTATATATATATATATATATAAATATATATATATAAATATATATATATATACATATACATATATATATATATATATAACAATATTCTATAAATTCTACCGAATGTTTGGCGTTAATATGTTTGTAGTTCTTTTTTTCAATTTTTCTCACTAAAGTTTTTTGGTGAACGTTA
>NW_008705254.1:5825722-5876078 GCF_000326865.2 Helobdella robusta
ATATATATATATATATATATATATATATATATATATACGCCAAACATTTGTAGATATATATAGAATATATATATATATATATATATATATATATATATATATATATATATATATATATATATATATATATATATATACTCAAGCTTGTATATATATATATATATATATATATCGTTTTTTTGATTTTCTCACTAAAGTTTTTTGGAGAACATTTAGTTTATTAAAATTCAAAAATTCAAGATAAACTTATTTTCCGAATTCTTGCTGCAAATAAAGTCATATTTCGATTCCGAATGAATCATCATCAGTGCAATTTTAGAATTTATAGAATTTTGTAAAAATATATATATATATATAATATATATATTTATATATGTACAAATATATATATATATATATATATATATATATATATATATGTGTGTGTGTGTGTGTATGTGTGTGTATTGATTGTTATTAAATTATTATTGGTAAATATTTTAATGTTTTCATTGGCAAAATCATTTTTATATCGCAAATTGCAGTTTCACTCTTTATGTTTCTTTCAAAAACTTGTATTAATTGATTATGCACATGTTTGTGAATGCATATGTATGTTTGCAAAAAATGGACTAATTTGGTTCATTGGATTTATCCAATTAAAAATAGACTATTGCAGCTGTCTGGTGCAAATATGTTTAGACTGCAAGGTTGACTGGGCTGCAAGGTTGGTTTCGGGCGGCCTTAAATACAATCACGTTAAGCCAATTCTTTTTTCTCTTCCCAGGCATTCGGTTTATCAAAGAATTATTTTCAAGATATGTTTAATGGTTTTTAAATGTATTAAGAGAGTTGCCCTTAAATATTTAACTGACAGAGTCATTCCTAGAACAATGACATTGCTGAATCAAACATTGTGCTATGACAATTCAGGTTTACTGTTTGTACCTGACACAAACTTGGCTTTTGGTTGAAGGAATTTCTCCGCAATAGGACATGCTGTATGGAATGGTTTGCATAGGGACCTTCGTAATCCTGGGCTGTCTGTTATTCAATTTCGTAAAAGGTTGAAAAACCATCATTTTGTCCAAGCTTACTCGTGCTAATGTCTTTTTGTCTCCATTCATTGCATTGAATGTGCTACGAAATGTACTGCAATAATCGTTAGCGCCTCTGAGATCTATTTTAAGGGTGCTTATAAACACACCAATAATAATAATAATAATATATGTGTATATATACAAAAATGATATAATTATATGTTACTGTTATTATATTATTGCCTTGGGATTTATTTTAAATTGTCCACCGATGGTCTATCACTAGATTATTCAATTCATTTTTTTTATTCTATCATTTATTTTTATTGATTAGTTTAATTTAATTTGATAAATAAATGAATTGAGATACACTTCTAGCATTTTCATACATCCAAAGATTTGAGAAAACTTCGAACATTTTGTTACCAAAGATATCTTTACGACTTGATTAATGTTATTATTCTTACATTTTATAATATGTAACGATCGATGTAATACGAAAAGTTAGGTAACGGTTTGAAAAACATCTTTTTATTCTATTTGTTTAAGGAAAACGGTTTGGACAAATTCCTAGCCCACAAATAAAATATAAAGCAGTCTCATCCGAGTCAATACAAAAACAAATTAAAAAAATCATAGTTACATCCAAGTCTGAAATTAAAATTTGCCACTTCTGCATGTTTGCCTACAGGTAATAGATCACATTTGTCGATGTTGACTCTCAACTTTCATTTCTCGAACCATCCTCTCCCTGTCTTGTCTGTTACTTATAATTTCATAGATCTTAGCCACATCAGCAGAAAACAATATGTTTTCATTGACTGTTGTATTATCATTCGTGCGTATTAGAAACAAGAGGAACTGGGTGTTCCTCAAGAACTCCACAGACAACTGGCTTAAAATCTAAGCATCGTCCATTCAGTTTGAGGTAGATCGAAAGAGGGTTGATAAAATTTTGAGTACAAACCATGTTGATAGGAGTATGAATTAATTATAATGTAAGCATCACCGAGATGAAAATAATTATAAATTATATATTTAACTGGATGGCTTTAAGTTAGTTGAACTGATTGGACATTAAGAAAATAAAAAATATTTGCATGATCACACAAAGAATATGGAGAAATAAATTTAATTGTCGAGCTTGATATGAGATCATCAGAAGGATCATTGATTAAAGATGAAAATATGTTTAGAAAATTAGTGTTTAATATATAGACTCAAGTAAAATTAAGAATATTATATAATGCGATAGCTGAAAATTCTTTTGAAAAGGCCACACTTAAGAATATGCGAAGCATCAGTATGATGAAATTTAAAAATACAGAAGAAAATTACTAATTTAAAACAATTATTTTATTAAAAAAAAAATAAAAGAAAGAAATTGCATTAAACAAAATTGTTATATAATTTTTCAAAACGTGATGTTGTTACTTCAAATTAAAAAACAAAATTTGAATAAAATGTAAGAACGTACAAAAGATCTGTGAAATGAACTTTAAAAAACGAAAGCCTTTTAATAAAAATGTACTAGTGAATTTCAAAAAACTACTAATCCGTTATAAACTGGCACGCGTTCATTTGCATGTTACTCAGCCTCTTTGTAACATAACACCAATAAGCAACCAACTATAAGACAAGATTTTTATTTCAACTAACTTTGAAACAGCCAGACCAGAAATTAACAAAGTGAAACTATTAGAAGCAATCGAATGTAAAAACGTTTAACAACAATTTCTAATAAAAATGATATTTAAATTGCAAGTCAGTTAGAAATTGACACGCGCTCATTTGCATGTTGCTCAAGAGATGGCATGTTTATTATAACTAACCAATTACCGACCAATCAGATCAAACGGTTTTAATTACAACTTTATTAGAGTTAACGGGAAGACTCAACTTTGCTTTTATTGGAAATGAAGACTTCAAGTTTCGTTCTAACAATGGATCTAAGGAATACGGGACATACTTGAGCAGAGGAACAAAGCAGGTTGTACCGGGCAGGAGGTATTGAATCTTAACGAGCCAACCTATAAATACTCCATCAGATAACTACTGGAACATTGAATGCTCAGCGTGTGGTACATTGCATCCTCAGCACAACAAATTTGTATGAATCAAAAATATTATAGTGATTACAAAATTTAAAAAAATATTAATTAGTAAACTCTAAAAATTAAAAGCAAATTGGAACAATTGTACAAAATATATGCAATAGAACAAATTTTATCCTATTGAAAAAAAATATATTTTTGTAAAAACTGGTTTAAAATCCAAAAATTCTTTTTTAATCTGCTCCTAAAAATCGATTCAAATATATAATAAACTAAGTGAAAAGTCATGCAAAACACAAATAATATAAGTGAACCATCAATGACCAACAACAATTTACAAATGTTGATCAACAATTCACCAATGTTGAACAACAACCCACAAATGTTGTACAACATATCACACCCAAATGTCAACGTGAACATGTACAACATCAACATGTTCAACAACTCCTGGCCACAAACAACTCCAGCCTGGCAACGCAACAACATGCTTCAACATTCATACCAACATCCAGCTTCCAACAATCCAGAATGCATGAGAAACACACATCAATCAATGGACAGTGGTTACTACGACAACTCATCCACCTTCCAACAACAAACACCAACAACATCAAGAAATCGTTCATTAATGCCCATGCATTCCTCAACAATGTTTCATCCTCAATTCACCTCCACACCACAACAACACAGACCATTCCGCGACAACAACGACAAACTTCAACCCTACAATCAGCTGATGAATTATAACACGAATCCACCTTCCAACATGCACCATCAAGCACCTCATTCACACCTCACACCCCACCACTCTGTACAACATTTTAACTCAATTGATGATAGTGGGCTGACGATGAGTTCAACACAAAATCGACAACACCACCAACAACAGCAACAACATCACAAACAACGACATCAACAACAACACAACCAAATAGATGATCAACAACATAACGCAACAGACAAGCAGACGGAGAACACACGTGTCTGCAGCAATTGTGGCACAACAAGCACACCCATGTGGCGCAGAGATTCGGAGGGAAGATGCATCTGCAACGCTTGTGGTTTGTACGAGAGAGCCAACAACGGCCAGAAAAGAAGTTTGAGACAGGCCAGAGGAAAAGCCCCCTACAAAAGACCCAATCAAGTTTGCTCCAACTGTTCTACCAGGTCCACCACCATGTGGCGCAAAACGGAGAACGGAGAAGTAGTTTGTAATGCTTGCGGACTCTACTACAAGTTATATCAAAAACATCGTCCATTGGAGCTGAAGAGGGAAAAGATCCAAACGAGAAAGAGACCATTGAAAAAAATGAAGACCAGGAATGAAGACGTTGATGATCCAACTCAGCAGGCAACTACACAACAAACCACATCAACGAATAATTCATTACTTCAACAAATTGCATCAGACAACAATTCAACCAACACAACACAACCAACAACAAATCAACATCTCTTTGCATCCAATCAACCAACTGCTTACAACTCATATCTGCCACCAAACACATTCCCATCAGAAACATCGCATGCAAGCCATCATCTGACACAACAACATCCAGCACAACACAACACAAAACATACAATGCAACATGCATCAGAACATTCAAATGAAACCAACAACAGCGCACATAATTCACACCATCATCCATTAAATACATTAACTTCATTCCAGCATTTTGCAGGTGCTCCACTGGATTCGACGAACTCTGATGAAGATGTCCTCAACAATCAGTGCTGCTTGTTCAATGCTACTCAAAATGCGGTCAACGACGAATTCTAAAAAGAAGCAATTTAGCAGACTTAAATTTTTGTTAATTGTTAAAATTGTTGCATGTTTTGTTTTGACATTTTTTTGAAATATTTTTTAATCATTTTTTTTTAGTTATTTTATATACATATTTTTTTCATTTATGCTAACTCATTTTAACACATTTTACTCAACTTTTCAGAAAATAAATTTGTAACATTTTTTCAAAAACTATTTTTGACCTTGGTATTATAGCTCAATAAACATGTTAATATGGCAAAAAACATTTTTGCTCATAAAATAAGTTGAATTTAACGTACACCTCTATCATACAGCTTATGTAATGAAGCGATAAACAAATGTAGAAAGTAATAATAAATTCAATATTAAGATATGAAATTTAAAAAAATCCACTAAAAGGTCTTGTACAATCTCACAATCTAAATAAACATTTTTATGTGCGAGATCGTATATCAATGCTGTTGGAGTTCCCAAAATTTCATGAATAAAATAACGTTTCAAAATATCTGCTTGTAGATCAATTAAGTTGTTTCGATTGTTAAACTAATTTTGTTACAGTGTTAAATATCTCAGAAGAATTTAGTATATACAAAATAAAAAATGAAAAGTCTTAGTTTGTTTATTTTTTTTGCAATGCAACAATGTCAAACGTAGAGCTGCTTCGTGTTTTTTATGCTAATTAATTAAATTTTTTTTCCACAAATGCTGTACTATCCCCACTAGACGTCCCACTTAACATTACGTATGAACGATCAAGCATCGCATCATACGCGTATGATAGTCTCTGATATTATTCGAACTGCTATCACGTAATGGTAGCGCTAGACATTGCGCATCTAGCCTAGCTACTGAGCTTACTCGTTGACCAAATCAACATCTTTATCTTTAATCCACAAATTCGTACAAAAAGCTGTTGTTTTGTTTTTAAAAAATTCACCTCTTCAAAAATATATTTCAACCAAATCTGCTATTTCCATCTGTACTCGTTGAAGAAGTTTTAATAAGAATCGTTTCAACATTGGTCCATCAACATAATTTTACAGCTATTCCAGCCTCGATACAGTCGTCGTTTCCACATTTCTGAGGTTTTACTTGGTGTAGGTTCCCGTGAATTGTTTTAGTCAATAACAACCACACAATACTATCCTTTTTGTACTTGATGTGAGAGCCGCATTAGTTTGTGTCTAAGTCAGAATTTGTTGAAGAGTTTGAGTGGGAATTTTTTCATTGGACTCCAACACTGAAAATCATTAAAAATTAAAAAAAGCTTCAATTGAAAAAATGATTTCTTAGGCACTTGTACATTAGAAAATATAGGTTTGGTTATTTTTTTTTCAATTTTAGTAACCACATCATAAAATAATCTGACTAATATTCGCCCCAGCCAATGCTGTACAAAATTTTCTCAACTTTACTAAAAAAGCAAACTGTTCGATTTTCTGCACAAAACAAACACACAAAAAGGATTCTACCCAACAATCGATGGTCTGGCGGAACACACCCAGAAAGGGGTCGGGAATTTAATTACTTGGGATAAGTCTATGATTTAGAACTAAAGGACACAAAAACTAAAGAGGAGATTTCTAAATTAACATGTCTCTTGAGACTTACGACCAAACTAGATGTTTCTACGCAAATGAAGCTACAAATCTTGAGAAGACTCATTCCCTCGCAATTTAAGTTAGAGCTGCGAAGCCGAACACATTTTTGTTTATTTGAGTATTACGTAAATAAAATACGTTATAAACATTCTTACATGTTGTTTCTTGTATCAAAAGAATCACGCAACAACCTAAGTACATTTATCATAGATAATGATTAAGGGTTTTATTGTGCATTTAATTATTTGACAATGACCATACTTATTTTATTTTTAGATTTTATATCATTGATTTCCTGTAATAAACGAGTTTCTATTATTAATGAGAAAAAAATGACCGAAAACCAATAGAGTCCCTACGCCCATTTCAATAAAATCAACATAACAAAGAGAAAATCAATCAACATTGTCCCTAACATAAATAGATAAATATACAAATGATAAAGATTTTTTCCATTTTACATAACATAATCGAAAATACTTAAACTATGCCTTCAAATACATTTTCCATCTTTTGTTCATTTTTAGCTGAACTTATGTTAATTCGTTTTGTACGATGCGCTACTTGAAAATATGTCTTCCTTTAGATTTTTTCGAGGGATTGATGATGAAGAGGAAAATCAAATTATGAAGCGCCTGCAGAACTGTTGTTTTGATCAATTAATTTTTAAATAATCGAACCCGTTGTTGGTCTCAATAGTTGTATTCAAGCAATTAAATAATAAATTACCAGCAATATTTTACGACTATTATAAAGTAAACAAAAACGAAGAAAGAACAAATTACATTTCAGCAAATGATTTCAAAACCGATCTTCTGTATCGTCATGCCATCTTCAGGAGACAGAGAATCTGGAACCATATTTCAAAAGAAGGCTTTAAGTATCAACGCACATCACTGTCGAATTTCAAAGAGCAACTGAAATCGCATTTTTTAGTATCATTGTAAAAAAAATAAACTGCATGTTAATGTGAATGAGGAGGGGTGCAAGCGTGTGTGAACATGTATGAATGTGTGTAACTGAGCGTGAATATGAACAAAGAAATGAGACTGATTACAAACAATGTACTTTAATAATCTATTGACTTTTGAAACTAAATGTGTGTTGTATTTTGTATTGTGATTTGTAAACATTAAAAACTGAATGTGTGTTTTATTTTGTAATTTTTAGTGTACTGTAATTGGCAAACTCCATATACTGTATCGTTTTGTAGAGTATAGTGATTGAAAAAATTAGTCAAAGTGACGGTGCTCGATGAACTGTATATACTTGTAGTTCTCCCACAGTCAAAATTAAGTACTGGCATGACTTCAGTTTTTTTTATGCTATTATTTAAACTTTTTCAAATTCTTTAATGATTCCCAATCTGTACGGACCTCAAAATTCTGTTAGCACTTATTTGATTTATCCCAAACTGAATGAACGATGCTCATATTTTAAGCCAGTTGTCAGTAGAGTTCTTAATGAACACAGGGGAGTTCTTGATGAAAACTTGAAAACTAAACTCCAGTTAGATGTTTGAAATTTCTTGCAATGATTCCAAACATAGTCATTTTTTTATTTCTAGTCAATATGTGATCTTTGAATTGGAGGTTGAAATCATTAGTTACTTCCAAGTCTGAAAATGTTTCTTTTGTAGAAAGTAAATGTCTTGCACCGTGAACGCCAGTTAATTGCCACTTCTGTATGCAGCTTGACTCTCAACTTTCATTTCTTGAACCATCCTCTCCCTGTCTTGTCTGTTACTTATAATTTCAAAGATCTTAGCCACATCAGCAAAAAACAATATGTTTTCATTGACTGTTGTATTATCATTCGTGCGTATTAGAAACAAGAGGAACTGGGTGTTCCTCAAGAACTCCACAGACAACTGGCTTAAAATCTAAGCATCGTCCATTCAGTTTGAGGTAGATCGAAAGAGGGTTGATAAAATTTTGAGTACAAACCATGTTGATAGGAGTATGAATTAATTATGATGTAAGCATCACCGAGATGAAAATAATTATAAATTATATATTTAACTGGATGGCTATAAGTTAGTTGAACTGATTGGACATTAAGAAAATAAAAAACATTTGCATGATCACACAAAGAATATGGAGAAATAAATTTAATTGTCGAGCTTGATATGAGATCATCAGAAGGATCATTGATTAAAGATGAAAATATGTTTAGAAAATTAGTGTTTAATATATAGACTCAAGTAAATGTAAGAATATTATATAATGCGATAGCTGAAAATTCTTTTGAAAAGGCCACACTTAAGAATATGCAAAGCATCAGTATGATGAAATTTAAAAATACAGAAGAAAATTACTAATTTAAAACAATTATTTTATTAAAAAAAAAATAAAAGAAAGAAATTGCATTAAACAAAATTGTTATATAATTTTTCAAAACGTGATGTTGTTACTTCAAAATAAAAAACAAAATTTGAATAAAATGTAAGAACTTACAAAAGTTCTGTGAAATGAACTTTAAAGAACGAAAGACTTTTAACAAAAATGTACTAGTGAATTTCAAAAAACTACTAATCCGTTATAAACTGGCACGCGTTCATTTGCATGTTACTCAGCCTCTTTGTAACATAACACCAATAAGCAACCAACTATAAGACAAGATTTTTATTTCAACTAACTTTGAAACAGCCAGACCAGAAATTAACAAAGTGAAACTATTAGAAGCAATCGAATGTAAAAACGTTTAACAACAATTTCTAATAAAAATGATATTTAAATTGCAAGTCAGTTAGAAATTGACACGCGCTCATTTGCATGTTGCTCAAGAGATGGCATGTTTATTATAACTAACCAATTACCGACCAATCAGATCAAACGGTTTTAATTACAACTTTATTAGAGTTAACGGGAAGACTCAACTTTGCTTTTATTGGAAATGAAGACTTCAAGTTTCGTTCTAACAATGGATCTAAGGAATACGGGACATACTTGAGCAGAGGAACAAAGCAGGTTGTACCGGGCAGGAGGTATTGAATCTTAACGAGCCAACCTATAAATACTCCATCAGATAACTACTGGAACATTAAATGCTCAGCGTGTGGTACATTGCATCCTCAGCACAACAAATTTGTATGAATCAAAAATATTATAGTGATTACAAAATTTAACAAAATATTCATTAGTAAACTCTAAAAATTAAAAGCAAATTGGAACAATTGTACAAAATATATGCAATAGAACAAATTTTATCCTATTGAAAAAAAATTATATTTTTGTAAAAACTGGTTTAAAATCCAAAAATTCTTTTTTAATCTGTTCCTAAAAATCGAATCAAATATATAATAAACTAAGTGAAAAGTCATGCAAAACACAAATAATATAAGTGAACCATCAATGACCAACAACAATTTACAAATGTTGATCAACAATTCACCAATGTTGAACAACAACCCACAAATGTTGTACAACAGATCACACCCAAATGTCAACATGAACATATACAACATCAACATGTTCAACAACTCCTGGCCACAAACAACTCCAGCCTGGCAACGCAACAACATGCTTCAACATTCATACCAACATCCAGCTTCCAACAATCCAGAATGCATGAGAAACACACATCAATCAATAGACAGTGGTTACTACGACAACTCATCCACCTTCCAACAACAAACACCAACAACATCAAGAAATCGTTCATTAATGCCCATGCATTCCTCAACAATGTTTCATCCTCAATTCACCTCCACACCACAACAACACAGACCATTCCGCGACAACAACGACAAACTTCAACCCTACAATCAGCTGATGAATTATAACACGAATCCACCTTCCAACATGCACCATCAAGCACCTCATTCACACCTCACACCCCACCACTCTGTACAACATTTTAACTCAATTGATGATAGTGGGCTGACGATGAGTTCAACACAAAATCAGCAGCAACAACAACAACATCACCAACAAAAACACAACAAAATAGTTTATCAACAACATAACGCAACAGACAAGCAGACGGAGAACACACGTGCCTGCAGCAATTGTGGCACAACAAGCACACCCATGTGGCGCAGAGATTCGGAGGGAAGATGCATCTGCAACGCTTGTGGTTTGTACGAGAGAGCCAACAACGGCCAGAAAAGAAGTTTGAGACAGGCCAGAGGAAAAGCCCCCTACAAAAGACCCAATCAAGTTTGCTCCAACTGTTCTACCAGGTCCACCACCATGTGGCGCAAAACGAAGAATGGAGAAGTGGTTTGTAATGCTTGCGGACTCTACTACAAGTCGTATCAAAAACATCGTCCATTGGAGCTGAAGAGGGAAAAAATCCAAACGAGAAAGAGACCATTGAAAAAAATGAGGATCAGGAATGAAGACGTTGATGATCCAACTCAGCAGGCAACTACACAACAAACCACATCAACGAATAATTCATTACTTCAACAAATTGCATCAGACTACACTTCAACCAACACAACACAACCAACAACAAATCAACATCTCTTTCCATCCAATCAACCAACTGCTTACAACTCATATCTGCCACCAAACACATTCCCATCAGAAACATCGCATGCAAGCCATCATCTGACACAACAACATCCAGCACAACACAACACAAAACATACAATGCAACATGCATCAGAACATTCAAATGAAGCCAACAACAGCGCACATAATTCACACCATCATCCATTAAATACATTAACTTCATTCCAGCATTTTGCAGGTACCTCACTGGACACGACGAACTTTGATGAAGATATCTTCAACTATCAGTGCTGCCTTTCCAGTGCTAATCAAAATGCGGATAACAACCAGTTTTAAAAAGAAACCAATTGACATGATTTCAATATTTTGTTTTTCTAAATGTTACATATTTCATCCATAATTGATTTTATTTATTTTTATTTTGTTTCTAAATTTTTTTGTTGTTTTGAAACTTTTGAATATTTTCATCTATTGTAACTTATTTTATCAAATTTTAAAAGATTTTTGTCAATAAAATTGTAATATACATATCTTCAGAATTTATTTTAAATTTTTTCTTAATGATCCTATTAAACATGCTGTTGATGGAGTTAACAGAAATCGTCGAAATACTCCATCAAACAGTTTAACGTAGTACAAAAATTGTAATTTATCTTAACAATTTTCTGAAAAATAATTAAAATCTAAAGCTGCAAACAACTTGTACAATGTAACTTACAATTCATATACAAATGTAATATGCGGAATCATAGAAGCTCTAAACATTTCATAATGCAACAGCAACAAACTAGTTATCAACACATCTCTTTGTCGAATAAATGGGTCTAGACAAAATTTGGGGAAGTGTCTTTTGTTAGAAATTTTACTTCGAATTAAATTTTTTTTTTTTCAAACGTTACCGTTGATGCATTTTTTTTGACTATATCTAACCATTTGCTTGAGAGTCACTACTACCAGAGTGCAGAGTGTCGTCGAGGTCGGTCGAAAATTTTGGTTGGAGCTCGGTGTCGGATATTTTTCAACTCCGACTCTTTGTTCTAAAAATATTTTTCAAGATTGTCTTTCAGCGATAAGCCATCATTTTTAATACAGAAAATAATTGCTGATACTGTGATATCAATAAAATCACAAATAATTGTTTTCAGTATGTTTTAAAATCTAAACAATTTACTAATACTGAGTGACTGATTTTATGTGGGTTTTTTTTAGAAACTTTAACCTTAAATGACTAATAGTGATAGTTAAACACTTTTCTTAGACTCAAAACCCGGAAACGGAGTCAGATTTTTACACGGATTTAGGGAAGGATATTCCTTTTTTTTATCTCTGGTCACTACTGTACATTGTCATATATCTTATGAATAATTTGTCCCATACGTTTTAGTACGTTTTGCAACATCATTAGTTAGGTTTACTTCTAGGCACCTGTTATCATAGTACATCAGCGAAATAATTTACGGTCAAGTCATTTTTATAGTTGAGTTGCTATAAAAAGATTTTTCAACATTACTTAATTATGAAGCATTTTTAGAGTACATTGAAGTTGTTAATAAACATAATTAATGAAGTTGCTGAGTATAGATAAAGTTACGCAGTTAGATAAGATCGTTCACAAAATATAAAAAAAACAAATTGCTCAGCAAGAAAGTAATTTCTGAGTGATCATAATTGCATTAAACAAAATTAGGCTAACTAAAATTTTTACATTGTCAATTAAAAACTAATACTGCTTTTACAAAAATGATTGGAATTGACATCTGACAAATAACATGTTCAACAACTCCTGGCCACAAACAACTCCAGCCTGGCAACACAACAACATGCTTCAACATTCATTCCAACATCCAGCTTACAACAATCCAGCATGCATGAGAAACACACATCAATCAATGGACAGTGGTTACTACGACAAATCATCCACCTTCCACAACAAACACCAACAACATCAAGAAATCGTTCATTAATGCCCATGCATTTCTCAACAATGTTTCATCCTCAATTCACCTCCACACCACAACAACACAGACCATTCCGCGACAACAACGACAAACTTCAACCCTACAATCAGCTGATGAATTATAACACGAATCCACCTTCCAACATGCACCATCAAGCACCTCAATCATACCTCACACCACACCACTCTGTACAACATTCCAACTCACTTGATGATAGTGGGCTGATGATGAGTTCAACACAAAATCGACAACACCACCAACAACAGCAACAACATCACAAACAACGACATCAACAACAACACAACCAAATAGATGATCAACAACATAACGCAACAGACAAGCAGACGGAGAACACACGTGTCTGCAGCAATTGTGGCACAACAAGCACACCCATGTGGCGCAGAGATTCGGAGGGAAGATGCATCTGCAACGCTTGTGGTTTGTACGAGAGAGCCAACAACGGCCAGAAAAGAAGTTTGAGACAGACCAGAGGAAAAGCCCCCTACAAAAGACCCAATCAAGTTTGCTCCAACTGTTCTACCAGGTCCACCACCATGTGGCGCAAAACGGAGAACGGAGAAGAAGTTTGTAATGCTTGCGGACTCTACTACAAGTTATATCAAAAACATCGTCCATTGGAGCTGAAGAGGTGGCTAGACGATTTTTTTAGGATGAAGTTTTTGCAATTTAAACGAAGTTATAAATTATTACAAATTATTTTAAAAAATGAATTAGTAGTTTTTTTGATTAATTTAACATACATACCACTTTGAGAAATTTTTATGTTTACAAACACCCTAAACAAAATCTAAGTTTGCTTTGATATAGGGTTTTTATCTTCAAAAAAAGTGGTTGTTTGTTGACTGGTGCCCGAGCAATCGGTGCCTTTCTAGTATATAAGAGACTTAATTCGTGATTCTATGCTCATTGACATATTTTCGGGAGCGTCTTAAGTTCTCAAAGTGGATTTGGTACGAGACTCCATGCTCGTTGGAGTTCTCATACGCACGCGTTCTATAGTCACCAAGTGATTTGTATCCAGTGTTGTTCTCACTCTTTTTGCTTTGTGCTGGTTGTGCTTGATCGTTCATACGTAATATTAAGTGGGACGTCTAGTGGAGATAGTACAGCATTTGTGGAAAAAAAGTTTAATTAATTAGCATAAAAAACACGAAGCAGCTCTACGTTTGACATTGTTGCATTGCAAAAAAAATAAACAAACTAAGACTTTTCATTTTTTATTTTGTATATACTAAATTCTTCTGAGATATTTGACACTGTAACAAAATTAGTTTAACAATCGAAACAACTTAATTGATCTACAAGCAGATATTTTGAAACGTTATTTTATTCATGAAATTTTGGGAACTCCAACAGCATTGATATACGATCTTGCACATAAAAATGTTTATTTAGATTGTGAGATTGTACAAGACCTTTTAGTGGATTTTTTTAAATTTCATATTTTAATATTGAATTTATTATTACTTTCTACATTTGTTTATCGCTTCATTACATAAGCTGTATGATAGAGGTGTACGTTAAATTCAACTTATTTTATGAGCAAAAATGTTTTTTGCCATATTAACATGTTTATTGAGCTATAATACCAAGGTCAAAAATAGTTTTTGAAAAAATGTTACAAATTTATTTTCTGAAAAGTTGAGTAAAATGTGTTAAAATGAGTTAGCATAAATGAAAAAATATGTATATAAAATAACTAAAAAAAAAATTATTGAAAAATATTTCAAAAAAATGTCAAAACAAAACATGCAACAATTTTAACAATTAACAAAAATTTAAGTCTGCTAAATTGCTTCTTTTTAGAATTCGTCGTTGACCGCATTTTGAGTAGCATTGAACAAGCAGCACTGATTGTTGAGGACATCTTCATCAGAGTTCGTCGAATCCAGTGGAGCACCTGCAAAATGCTGGAATGAAGTTAATGTATTTAATGGATGATGGTGTGAATTATGTGCGCTGTTGTTGGTTTCATTTGAATGTTCTGATGCATGTTGCATTGTATGTTTTGTGTTGTGTTGTGCTGGATGTTGTTGTGTCAGATGATGGCTTGCATGCGATGTTTCTGATGGGAATGTGTTTGGTGGCAGATATGAGTTGTAAGCAGTTGGTTGATTGGATGCAAAGAGATGTTGATTTGTTGTTGGTTGTGTTGTGTTGGTTAAATTGTTGTCTGATGCAATTTGTTGAAGTAATGAATTATTCGTTGATGTGGTTTGTTGTGTAGTTGCCTGCTGAGTTGGATCATCAACGCCTTCATTCCTGGTCTTCATTTTTTTCAATGGTCTCTTTCTCGTTTGGATCTTTTCCCTCTTCAGCTCCAATGGACGATGTTTTTGATATAACTTGTAGTAGAGTCCGCAAGCATTACAAACTACTTCTCCGTTCTCCGTTTTGCGCCACATGGTGGTGGACCTGATAGAACAGTTGGAGCAAACTTGATTGGGTCTTTTGTAGGGGGCTTTTCCTCTGACCTGTCTCAAACTTCTTTTCTGGCCGTTGTTGGCTTTCTCGTACAAACCACAAGCGTTGCAGATGCATCTTCCCTCCGAATCTCTGCGCCACATGGGTGTGCTTGTTGTGCCACAATTGCTGCAGACACGTGTGTTCTCCGTCTGCTTGTCTGTTGCGTTATGTTGTTGATCATCTATTTGGTTGTGTTGTTGTTGATGTCGTTGTTTGTGATGTTGTTGCTGTTGTTGGTGGTGTTGTCGATTTTGTGTTGAACTCATCATCAGCCCACTATCATCAAGTGAGTTGGAATGTTGTACAGAGTGGTGTGGTGTGAGGTGTGATTGAGGTGCTTGATGGTGCATGTTGGAAGGTGGATTCGTGTTATAATTCATCAGCTGATTGTAGGGTTGAAGTTTGTCGTTGTTGTCGCGGAATGTTCTGTGTTGTTGTGGTGTGGAGGTGAATTGAGGATGAAACATTGTTGAGAAATGCATGGGCATTAATGAACAATTTCTTGATGTTGTTGGTGTTTGTTGTTGGAAGGTGGATGAGTTGTCGTAGTAACCACTGTCTATTGATTGATGTGTGTTTCTCATGCATTCTGGATTGTTGGAAGCTGGATGTTGGAATGAATGTTGAAGCATGTTGTTGCGTTGCCAGGCTGGAGTTGTTTGTGGCCAGGAGTTGTTGAACATGTTGATGTTGTATATGTTCATGTTGACATTTGGGTGTGATCTGTTGTACAACATTTGTGGGTTGTTGTTCAACATTGGTGAATTGTTGATCAACATTTGTAAATTGTTGTTGGTCATTGATGGTTCACTTATATTATTTGTGTTTTGCATGACTTTTCACTTAGTTTATTATATATTTGAATCGATTTTTAGGAGCAGATTAAAAAAGAATTTTTGGATTTTAAACCAGTTTTTACAAAAATATAATTTTTTTTCAATAGGATAAAATTTGTTCTATTGCATATATTTTGTACAATTGTTCCAATTTGCTTTTAATTTTTAGAGTTTACTAATGAATATTTTGTTAAATTTTGTAATCACTATAATATTTTTGATTCATACAAATTTGTTGTGCTGAGGATGCAATGTACCACACGCTGAGCATTCAATTCAGTAGTTATCTGATGGAGTATTTATAGGTTGGCTCGTTAAGATTCAATACCTCCTGCCCGGTACAACCTGCTTTGTTCCTCTGCTCAAGTATGTCCCGTATTCCTTAGATCCATTGTTAGAACGAAACTTGAAGTCTTCATTTCCAATAAAAGCAAAGTTGAGTCTTCCCGTTAACTCTAATAAAGTTGTAATTAAAACCGTTTGATCTGATTGGTCGGTAATTGGTTAGTTATAATAAACATGCCATCTCTTGAGCAACATGCAAATGAGCGCGTGTCAATTTCTAACTGACTTGCAATTTAAATATCATTTTTATTAGAAATTGTTGTTAAACGTTTTTACATTCGATTGCTTCTAATAGTTTCACTTTGTTAATTTCTGGTCTGGCTGTTTCAAAGTTAGTTGAAATAAAAATCTTGTCTTATAGTTGGTTGCTTATTGGTGTTATGTTACGAAGAAGCTAAGTAATTCATTGTTACCTTTGCATCAAATAATACGCTATCTCTAATAAAGTTTTAATGGAACTCGTTTTATCTGATTGGCTGCTAATTATTGAGTTGTTGTAATAAAATTTAACTTTTTGTACACCATGCATATGAACGCCTGTCAGTTTCTAACGGATTTTTTGTGGTATGTAATGCCTTTTTATTAATTGATTCTGTCGATATGGTTCTCTTTTTTTTAGTTTATTAATTTTTTATTCTTCTTTCATACTTTTTTAAAATTTTCATTGTTATCACACCAGCACTGTTTCAAGTTGGTCATTTTGCAATTGGATTATTATTTATTCCGTACATGTCCGTTTTTGTTTCTTTGAAATGAACGTGAAATCCCAGATTGCAACTAATCATTTTTTTGACCGATCTTTACAATCCACTCAACAATTTGTCTGCAAAATCATGCAAATTTTGAGTTTTTGGTTCTTCTACCGTATAATAAATGATTTCCATTATGCTATAACAAAATGCTTTTGATCTAATTTGATGTTAAATGGTTAGTTGTTATAATAAACATGCCCTCTGATGAGCACCATGCAATGAGCGCCTGCCAATTTCTAACCGGTTTGTAATTTGAATTAATCTGGTAATTTTGGTAATTTCTGGTTGCTGACATTTTGCCCAGGGAAATGAAACGAAAAAGCGTTGGCTTTTTAAAAACCAAAGAGCAATCTTAGGTTTTTTAAAAAGTTGTTGACTGTTTGCTCGTTTCATAGTCTTTCGCAGAGTTAGCACTTGGGTTCTTTTACAAGTACTGTAGCTCTCGCTAATAAAGCAGAAAATTATTTTTTTAAGAATAAAAACGTTTCAGTTGCTGACCTGGTCATAATTTGGATTTTTTAAATCTTTCTTGTGTAAGTCCGGGGCAGCTAGCTCGCCGGTCCTCATTTAAAGGCCGCCCAGCTTGTGCAGCACATTCTTCTGATGTTTAAATATTCAAACGCAAGGATTTTTAGAATTTAAATTATATCAAAAAGTGTTTTGTTACGATTTAAGTATACATTTTATATCAATTTTTTTATTTAATTATATTTAGGATATATTTTCCGAAATACACATGCACAGTTATCAGAAGTTGCAGTAGTCATAGTTGCAGTAACACGTTTTGTGATATGTGCCCCCGAAGTCTTCAGTGTCACTGCAACCAACTTCTCTGAACATGTGTGCAATGTATCTGAAGTGCTGTGTACCACCTTTTGCGTTGTTACTATTTAGAGACCATCCAACAGTCCATTGTTTTTATTAAATAAAAATTATCAACAAATTGAATATTTTATTCGTTACATATTCAGTATTATTAAATTAAAATTGTTGTTTGATAAGACAAAAATCCGGCATTGTAAATTTTAAGTTTTTCATAAATACTTAATGTGGTCTGCAAACCGTAAATCAGACTTTGAACTTTGACACAACAAGTGACTATTTACTCTCATATACCCGAACACTTCATAAACTTCAAATTGGAGCTATCGTACATTGATGTTCTTTTGCAGTTGACAAGCAGACAAAACATTTCGTCGCCCTGATGCCCTCGAACGTAGCAGCACAACTGATAACGAATAATGATATTAAATATTTCATTCTTGAGACAATCGAAATGAATAAATTAACTCAAATGAGTACGAAAAATCACAATGTAATGGTAGTATATATAAACTAACGGTGACTGAATGTTTACGAAGCTGTACGTTGACCTTTATTACTTTAGTAAAAATAATTCCACAAACGTTAAGACAATTTCAACGGCAAAATCAATAGCAAGTAGATATTATTCGTTATGAGCGATATTGGTAATTTGTACAAAAAATGTTGAACTGCTCACAGCAGATGGTTATTTTCAAGAGAGGGCATCAACAAATTGTGACATGCGGGGTTTGAAACAGAGGGTGGGGGTGGCAAAACACGCAAAAAAGAAAGAGTGACAGTCTTTATGGACAGAACCCTAGCAGACAATTAAAAAGAAATATTATTCATCACCATGAACGCATGTCGGGCACATATTTTATTTAAATAGATATATTAATAATTTTTTATGCATTTTTCATTAATCTATAATTTTTGCATTAAATTTAATTGTAATTGAATAAATAAAATTTATTTAAGACTATCACCATGATTCAGTCTCTTTAGTAGGATGAAAATTGGTTTGACTGGTCTAACTTTATTATGCTAAAATAAAGATATTTAGTGAATAACACAAATAAAGCATTATATAACACATATTTTGCAGATGCAGTTTAAAAAAAAACCTTGAATAGAAGGGCAAAATGCATCATATGGGAGCTGTGAAAATTGGGACAAGCTGTTTAGAAGGGCTATTTTATTTTTCAACATAAAGCTACAAATAGATTTGGAAAATTGCTAGTAGTTTCATCAATGTACTGCATTTGACTCCTCCTTTTATTAATATTCATGAGCTATTTGCTCGCTTGAAAACTTTAATATTCATTTATGCACATATATATGAAAGAAAATTTATTTATTGTTTTGTTTATTTAAAAAAAGGGACGCCAAACTTGCGATTACCCTAACCCCTCGTCACAAAACATCACAAATATTTGGACCCCCTCCCTCTTGAAGCGTGACATCCTTTATGGACGGTCCCTTATTATTGATTTATTATGTATGGGTTAGGTTTTCTAAATGAGGCCCGTATTTTAATTACGAAGCGGGAAGATGTTGAGCGGCGTGGGTTGATCTATTAGTAAAACCCGATCGGTGTCTAAGTTGTTTTGTTTGGCCGTTTCATAATTTAACTGAAATAAAAGTGACAATAGTAATTAAATTAAATTAAAATGAAGCCTGATCAGGTGCGCGTGGGCGGCCTAATAATGTCAACCATTTTAAAATTGTGCGAAAAAGGGTTGAACTATCAAGAAAATGTAAAAATCGAAGCGGTTGTAGGCATAACGATTGACTCTGTGGACGTGTTTTACATTCACATCGATAAATCAGTGCCGCTAGTAAATAACGAAGATGGTAGCAGCACGAGTGCAACATCAACATCGACCAACTATATCTCGTCGTCCAGTGCTTTCAACGAGCCAACATCTTCAAATCGTGATGGTTCCATCTCTGTTGGTTCAACTAACTCCGACTCCACAATTACTGATGGCAATATTTTCGGTGATGTGAAAATCAAAGAAGAAAATGAATCATGCTCCGGACCAACAATAATGTTAGAAAATAATGCTGGTTTTGACGTTGTAAATGTCGCACCAAAAACAGAAATTACAAATGAGAATGTATCCACCAGTGGAGGAACAATAAATAATAATGCTGCTTCAGATTCTCCACCTCCATTGATTGATGTCAAAATGGAAGCCAACTTTATCACCAAATCCAGTTCAAGTAATGCTGATAAACATTTATTTATTTTCTAATCTTTTATAGGATTAAATTATTTATTTTTATTATATTTCATCATAAAAGCTCTGTTATTATGTAACAGTTCTTATCTTAGCTTAACCTTTTTCACGGGTCCTTCATAATAAAACTATGACTGGTAACCGCATGCACATAAAACTGATATTACTAATGACAACCATGCCACTTCAACATTTTATCACAATGCTAGGTATCTGTTTGAAATTATAAAGCTAATGTTGAAAAATAATTTTTGGGAGTCAGTACTGATAGTAAGAATTTAAAGTTTTTAATTTTCAACTAAAGAGTTGTAGATAGACAAGTTTTCATCTGCCTCAGACATACTTCATCTGATTTTGCCTAAAAAATGCACTACTTGATGTTAATCACTTAGATGATTTTCTTAACTAGAGAGCAGTAAAATGATTGCATAGAGATAAATTCACTGGATCCTGTAATGTTAATAACTTATTACATTGTTACTATTCATTTGTACAAGTGTTTAGTAATAGTAAACTGTTGATTTTTAATATAAAAGATATAGATATAGACATTCCATTGTTGGAAAGTGAAGTGATTGACATCAACTCAGATGATGAAGACCAGGATAGAACATTGGAATTGAATTTGGAACAGTCTCTCGCTGAAGAATCTACAGTACACACTCAGCAGCAGCAGCAGCAACAACAACAACTGTTTCAGCAACAACCACAGTCGAGTTACAATATGTTACAATCTCAGCCTTCTTACCAAGGACATGACATAAACAACACCCCTACCTTACAGCATTCGTTAACAAGTGACGTTTCTATGGACCCACAACAATGCCAACCACAACAGTATCAGCAGCAGCTACAAATCATTAATAATAGTAACAACAACAACAGTAATGCAAGTCTTTACAAAAGCTGTCCTCAACTTCAACAACAACTGCAACAACACTTGCAGAAACAACCACAACCAGGTCCATCGACACCTCAAAAACAAGTTAGAATGATTAATTCTCCAGGTAAATTCCAAAATTCGCAACAAATGCAACAACATATGTCATGGCAGCAGCAGCCAATGAGTCAACAATCTCAAAGAATGAAAAGTCCAGTCATGCAGAGAAGTGCATCTCAGAGTCAGAGCATGGTCAGTTCTTCTAAGTTTATTGATGATGACGATGTTGATGTTTTTAATAATTTCATGCAAATGACAAAAGTGTAAGATGCTGTCAAACTGACTAATTATGCTATATGACATGTTAAGAATTGATGATGTTGACATTGTTTGCAGGCATTGGTACCTCTTCAGACAGCTCCTGGGCAAAAAATGTTCCAACAGCAACAACATTACAGACAACAGTTAAATATGAATCCAAATCAACGGCTTGCATCACCACCACCGCAACGCCAATCTTTCCAACCACATCAACCTCGTTATCAAATCCAGCAACCACAGCAACTGCAGCAACAATTCATGCAACCCAACAGCAGTGGACCACCAACAGGTAATCCATCTGCAAGGGCTCGGGGTTCAAGAGGGATGGTAGCCAGAGGAAGAATGTCTTCAAGAGGCATTGGTGGGAGGGGAATGATGATGAGTAGGGGAGGAGGAGGAAGAGGAGGCGGTAGAGGAAATGTAAATGCCATAAATGAAGTTGTACAGTGTCAGTCTGGGGATGGCTTCTCTTTCAACAAGCAAATGACAGTTTTGAGTCAGTTTGGTTGTAATCTCTGCGGTAAGGTTTATAAGAATCAGCGAAGTGTGCTACATCACCAGTCGCAGGTTCACGGAAGACCCAAAAAGAGTCGAAAGAAGAAAACCACAGAAAGTTTTGATGAAGATGATGATGATGGTACTGGTTTTGATACTGCTTGTAGTGAGGATTATGGGGATACGGATTATGGTGGTGATGAAATGATGGAAGAAGGTGAGGACTATGAAGAAGGTGAAGAGTACGATGATGGTCAATGGTGATGTGGTCAATGATTATTTCAATGATTGTTTATCAACTTTTTTAATTTTTTGTTGGGTTGTTTGTAAATAATATTTTCATCAGAAGTAAAAATATTAGTTTCCAAATGTTTTGTTCTTGTTTGGGGCGCATCGGTGCGATAGCCGTAGCGATATTTTCCGGATCGAGTGATTCACGTGACAACCTCACTTTTAATCTAGCGTTACTTTTAAATTCAAAACAAGTGTGCACGTAAACAAAACAACGTTCGCTATTTCGGAATGCGCATTCTATTTTTTAAAACTACAAATCCGTTTATTCATTGTAAAATAAAAAGTTTCTAATGACTGTGGCCAACCAAGAAAGTAACTCGAGGACGGAAGTTAATTTTCGCCGTCTGCTGTATCGCTGTGAGATGATGGCAAAGGAAACTCAAGGAAACTATGAGTGGAGATTTGAAAAAGTGGTTTTAAATTAAATATTTTTGCTTTAATAATTAATTGAAATTTGTTCCATTAAAATAGAATGAGAGAAGCAAATTTTCACCTTTTCAATTACATCTATTTGAATATTAGAAATGAAGATATGATATGTTCTAATTCTAATGAATCATTTGTCATATCATTAATTAATAAATTTTAATAATAATTAATAATAGATTAATATTAAATAAATATATATTATATAATAATATAATTTATTATGTTTATAAGTGGCACATATCTGCTGTGTATATCACATATGCATGATGCATATGCTATCTATATGATCAATATCAGTATCTGAGTATCACAACTTAGTTATTTAACTTTTCAGTCCATTTTTTTAATATATGTTGAAATTTGATTTAGTTCAATCTTTCCAGAGTCGATTTTTTTAATTGTTTTTAATTTAACTAAATAAACATTTTTTTATAAATTAATTTAATTGATTATCTAATTTGCAACTTTCCATGAAGTTGTGCAGTTCTTATTGTATAGTAGTTATTATTTAGTAATACACAGGCACAATCTATAACATAATACTTAATACTACTAAGTTCAAATTAAAGAACAATTGTTCAAAATTTTCTCATTCAGTATGTCTTGCATTTGGTTGAACTTCTTGGTCAGTTGAAGAAGATAACTACAAAGTATGAATGTTTGTGTTGTCACCTACCCTACATACATACATGCAATTTGTACATTTAGTTGCAAAACTCAATTACCTACCTCTTCACTAGACTGATTGTTCAAATTGTTTCACTACGCAGCCAACCTAGGCATGAAGATTTAATTGATTATGCAAGAAGGGTCGAACTCCTTAAAGGATTAATTGAAATAGAAAAACTGGTTTAAAAGTTTTTATTGAACTTAATCAATTTATTTAACTTATTTTATATTTACAAGCACCATATGCTATGTTTAACGGATTGCTGGTTTACATCATGATAGCCTTCCACCAGACTAAAGGCAATAGCTGTCGAGCAACTGGTGCCCAGCAGGAACCACGATAATGCAGATGCTAACGACTTGAATGATTCAAAGGTTCCAAAGGCCACCCTCAGTCATCAGTTGCACATCAAGTCAAAATCGAAATGTTTGCAAGAGATGAAAGCTGATTTGTTAGGCACTAAATCTCTCTGTATGTACTGAGTTGAATGTTCATTCCAAGTTGTTAATCACAAATTTCTATTATTGATAAGTGATGATAATCTATTCTGAATATTTAATTAATTCAAATTAATAATTTAATTTATTACTAACATTTAGTTGAGGTTTAATTGCTGTATCTTCAATTACTTCATCCTGTTTGTGGTGATTTAAAACAATGCTAACAACATTTATCAGAAGTTCATTAATCTGAGATACTTGAGTAGCTAATTAATTGGAGTTTCTAATTGCATTATTGATCACAACAACAACAACAACACCCAACATCATCTCTTTACCAGCAACACACAACTTCATCGCTTCAACAGCATCACACAACATCATCAACAACTGCAGTCCACTATTTCAGTGATTGATGTTAACACACCAACATCAACAGCAACACTCGCATCATTGCGTCAGCGTCAGCTTCCAGCGTCAATTCGAGTGACGTCAGCAGACGGCGATGACGATGCAGTTCTCAAACACCATGAGAACCTGCAGGCCAAACTGACGGAAGAGATGACAGGCTTTGCTAGAAACCTCAAAGAGAATGCATCCATCTCTGGCAGGGTCGTTCGAACTGACACCGAAGTGAGAAGGGGATGGACAGATGAATGAAGGGATGAATGAATGAGTGAGTGAATAGTGGAATAATGAATAAATTGATGAATGAAGCAATTAGTGAATTAATGAATGAGTGAGTGAATGATGAACTGATGAATGAATGGATGGATGAATGACTGAATTATTAAGCAAATGAATGAGCCACATGATTAAGTAAGCATTTTGAGTAAATGTTAAAAGATTGAAAATACTCGTGAATGATGTGTCGATTGATGCAATTAGTCTAAATTTTAAAGAAAGAAATATCCTACAGTGAAAGTATGGGTGAGTGCAAAACTGAGGGATAAATGGATGAACGAATGAATGAATGAATGAACGATTGAATGAAAAAAACACTTATGTGTACATGTGAAGGAATAGAAGAATGATTAATTGAATGAATGAATTACTAAGTGAGTAATAAAGAAAACGAATGGAATAAACGAGGTTAATAGCAAGGCAGTCTTCAGGTGAATCGTAAACATTTCATCACTGGAGGCTGCTAAGTTAATTTTTGATTTATTGAGACCTGCAAAATTTTTTTATACTATTCTCTCTTATTATTAAAGAATTCTGACATATTGTGAACCTCTAGCAAGCCGGCTTTTAATTATTCATAAGTATCTGAATTTTTGAAAGGCAGTCTTTTTTTGTGTAAATTAAATAAATTGAAGCATTCTATCTACTAATATAATAATATTCTTTTGTTGTTTCTAGCAATTGCGTTGGCACAGATGTTTGGAAATCGTGCCAAGTAAAAAGGCTTATATTAAAGTTTTATATTACATCAAAATTGAACGTTCACATCGTAATGAACGTTGAACGTTCACATTTGTAAATGCTATTAACAAAATTCCTATTTACAGAAGATGTCATTATCTACATGTATGCATATAGTACTATTTCGACTACCTAGTCTTGTCAGTGCAACATTGTAATAAATTATACATTTTTAAAGTTTTTAAAATTTCAAAATTTTTAAAGTTTTAAAATTACTAAATTATATATCCTATATGTACCCTTTTTACAAAGAATTTAAAATTAACACTTTTATAATTTATAAGTTTAATTTTTTTCTTTGGTAATTCATTTCCAGCTGACATCTTTCTACAATATAATCTAAACTTTTTATAAAATTTATTACAATACCCAGAAAAAATAGTTATTGTTATTTGACTTACCAACTTGATGATTTAAAATATTTTTTTATATCATTGATAATTAATTTAATTTAATCATTTATTATTGATTAGCAGTTTGATCAAATTTATTAACGAAACTGAAACAATTTGTATTCAAACTCACCTTCACTCTTTATCTTAAAAAATGATATAAATTGACTTTCAGCTAAATCAAAATAACACTAATAACAGCGAACGCGATAGTTAATATGGCGACAACACAACGGTTTTTTTTAAAACAGAACATGAATTATTGTAGGAACAAATGAAATAAATTGTATAGCGCTTGACATTTAAAAATTCAAAAAGCACAATATTTTGTATATATAATTATAATAAACTATATAATTTTATATTTTTATTTTATAGTGTTTGCAATTTATAATTTTGATTTCTTGGGGGGGCACCCCTGCCTCCCCCCAAATGACGCCTTTGCGTGCGTGCGTAGTGTGTGTGAAAGAGAGAAAGAGAGAGAGAGAGAGAGAGAGAGAGAGAGGAGAAAGAGAGAGAGAAAGATAGCACAACATAAGAGGCGTACAAATGCTGATCTGGAGTGATGTTGAGTGATGTTATCATTCGTTCATAACATGCTGGCTGGCACCAGCAATCAAAGCTCTGCTGTTGATTTTGATGCGATGTTAATGTTATTCTTATCACATTGTTGCCGATATTATTGTTTTTGTTATTGTTATTTCGATGTTTACTGTATTAATAACTAGTTATCATTTTTAATTGCTTAACCGAGCGTATTTATTTCATTAATTTTAATTAATGTTACATTAATGTTATCTTAAGTGCTAACCATTAGCAACAACAGCTTCACCAACAACGCGATTGCAATAGATGGCCAATAACAACAATAGCATCAGCATATTGAAATGTTAAGTACATAATTTTTATAACCACACACGTGCCTTATTCAGCAACTGTTGACCTCTGATGGTCTGGCAGACGACAACGTGAGCAAGTTGAAGGTCGAATGTGACAGCCTGGAGTACCACATGAGCAAGAGCTGCAGTTGGTGGATATGGATCATGCTCGTCGTCGTCGTCATCTCTTTCGTCTGGATGGTCATTTTTATCCGATTCAATCCAAAGAGATAATGTATATGTGTGTGTGTGTGTGTGTGTGTGTGTGGTGTGGTGTGTGTGTGTGATGCTTGTTATTGTTATAGAGAGTATTAATGAGGATGATTTAGACAATAGACCTTCATTCATTATAATAATATATTTAGTTAATATATTGTTGCGATGCTGATGTTTTTGTGATAATCTTTACTAGAAAATTGAAGATGATTGCTAATTGAAATAAATAGCAGAGCTGGTAAAAGTTCATATTTGTGACCAAAGGTAACGCTAGTAGTAATAATAGTGAAATAATACTAATTTGTTGTTACGTGACTTCGTTAAATTATTTATTGAAAAAAATTTTTTTGTGTTGTCTTGCAAAAATAATAAAAAAAAATCAAATGATATCAGATGCAGTCATAAAAATGAAGAAAAAATGAACAGATGATAAATCGTCGAGTGTCTGTTCTCTTGTTCATCTCCCGCTCATTCACAACTCACAAATTTCTTTCTTCTTCTTCACCTGTTCTATTTTTCATTTCATCGCAAAACATCAAGAAAGACGAAAAGTTAATTTAGGTTTGCTCTGTTGATTGAAAAACAGTTTGAAACAAATATGCTCCAAAACAATTTGAAACAATTATGCTCCAAAACAGTTTGAAACAATTATGCTCCTAGTGGTTTCAAGGTAAGCTCGGTGATGATGTTCATTTTTATAACTCATCATTTTCATCGTGGCTATAGTTGTTTTTCCATTATTATTGTTATCCATTTTCATTTTCCACGATTTATTCATTACCACTTCTCCATTCTCCACATCATCGTCATCACATCGTCGAGAGAGACGTTGATGTGTTAATGATGTTTGTCGGGGGTTGTAGGTGCTTGACGTTTGTTGGGAAGATGAAAAGCAAGTAATTCATTAGCATTAGCATTAGACGCTATTAAATTATGACTACTACTGACGATGTTGGTGGGATTTGTGGTGTTGATGAATGAATGAGTGAGGAAAAGTCTTCCTTAATTGATGAACACAAAATAAAGGGGGCGACGATGATAATAACTATAGTCATACAAAATTTTATAAGTTCTGTACAAAGAATGTATGTCAGATTAAATTGCTTTGCAAAAACAATAAATAAAACGTAGCAAGGGTAAAAATCGAACAAAAATTGTCATTCGTTCTGATGAACCGATCAGCCAATCATTTGTACTCCTGTTACAAACCGTCCGGCTGAGTGGTCTTTTTCGTGTTTGTTAAAACTTATTTGCGTTCAAAATGTCGGAAGGAAGGCTGAACTTCTCTGCAATACTCTGCACTGAAAAAACAATTTTGCAGGGTTTGGACTTTAATGGATGAGTTGGCGCGCAGAAAAACACGTCGTAAAGCGATGAAGTAACTTTTTCATTGACTTTTTGTAAATGCATTTTTTTTACTAACATCGTACGCATTACACAAATATTATTAAAGAATGTACATAATAAAAAAAAAGATTGGAAATAATACTTTTATTTGAAATTAATTTTCTTAAATTATTATAAAATTGGGGCCGCAAGAAGGTTAATACGCTATAAGGCAATATGCTACCGTCGATAGCAATGATGGTAATGAGAATGATAATATTGATAGTGAAAATAGTGATTACAGATGATGATAGGAGAGTGAGGATGATGGCAAGAACAACGCTAATAAAATACGATAATTTAGTTACTAGGATGTCTACAGCGGAAAGAATGTTTACTTTGAGATTGCGAAGATTTAAATAACATTCAAACGCGTTGAGTCGTTTGGACGTGATGAGGACGACGACGACGACGATGGTGGTATTGGTGGTGAAAATCATATTTCACGAACTTGCCAATCACGTTGATTAAATTAAAGTGAAATAGGAAACGATGACGATGTTGAAGATGGTAGGAATGAATTTGTGGAAGAATGCAAATGATGCTGACGCCTGGAACAGTTCATGACGAAATTGGTGATGAAATGCTGATGATTACTAACGATGATGTCAGCGATGTCTGGTCCATTTTTTGAAAGGTATGCATAATGAGCTACAGATAGGAATATACCCTATATGATATTGTTGATATCATTTCAGTAGCACATATAAGTTGCATATTTTGGCACCAGGAGCTAATAAATTTTTAACACCGGTCATAAGCGTTTTTCTTTAGAAAGCGATGTGATAAAGCAAAGTGGTTTTTAGATTTGAAATCAGCGTAAAAAATTGTATAGAATTGTATAGAAATTGTATGTTTTATGGGAAAAGAAACATCATGTATGTCAGTGTGGTTGTTATAACACAATTGACAGCATCATCATATTTGCCATCGTCAGCGTCCCCATCATCATTGCCATTTCCATTTCCATCATAGTCTTATTGTTTGCTTTCACTGCCATCGTCGTATATTGACCATTTTAATGAAATATACATATTTTTTTTCTGGTACAATTTTGATGTCTGAATATGCCAACTCAAAATGGACAGTGCAGTTTCATCAAATGAAATTTATTGATGCAAATTTGAGTGAGACTGGTTTCAAAATTGAATCGTCCATTAAAATCAACCATTTTGTATTTTTAATTCTTTGAAATTTAACATTTTTTGGCTGTTTATCTCTGATTAATATGATTGTAGTATGGCGATGTACCAGCAATCTTAGTTGTTGTATGTTTTAGATCAGCGAAGTTATCCAAAATTCTAGCCACTGTTGAAAGCACCAGAGTATGAAGAAAGAATATTTAAATTTTTTAAAGTGTGAATATCATCTCGAGAGAGAAGGCATTAGTTGCGATGTTGGGCTAATTCCACCATGCGGTAGTGATTAGCACGAAAGTTTGATAATGCCGTTGAAGTTAACTCTCAACTCTCTTCAACTCTCTCTTGATTTCACGATTAAAAAATACAATCAAATTACATTGTAATAAAAATTTGTTTCGATGTTGAAAAATATTTTAAAATTAATTAAATTATTAAAATGTCGTAAATCGCTAATAAATTATAGTATAAATTAAGTCTACGTCTTCTCATATATAATCGTGCATCAACAATTTGGATGATGTTCAACCCAACAAGTAATGAAAATTGAAATTCAAAATACACCATATATAATATTAACAACGTATTCCATTAATATATTCTCATAATGTCATATTTTAAGCCTGCTTAACGCCAAACCTTACAGCTTAATCACATCATAAAAGGCAGATCTAGATGTTAAAACGTTTTAAAATTGTGCTCTAGTCTTTGTACATCTTCATCTTCAACCACCATTATCGTTAACATTATCTCAATCATAAACCATTAATTAGTCACCATCATCATAATAATCATCATCACCGTCAAGTTGTTCATTATTTTTTCTGCAACATCATACATAGTAACAACGTGTTATGAAAATAACGTTAAAACTGCTTTATTATATTTTACTACCAAATTCCTCGTAACATCAAAAGAGCACCAAAACCTAGCACATGTATACTATATATATATATATATTTCTATATATATGTACATATATATATATATATATATATATATATATGTATATATATACACTCACATATACGCGTGTGAAAACAAAGTAGTTGTTGTTATTGCAAGGTTTGCAAACAAATGTTTGTCTGTTGAGCAAAGTGGAGCAGTTAACGGTTGATAATTTGTTTTAATTGCGATAAATTGTAAGTCCATCGTCTTCTGTTTGATTTCTTATCAGGGTTCTGCTGCGGTCAAATTCTCCATTATTATTTAAGGGGTTTTTGTAGGGAAAATTTCATCATTTTGAAAAATTGTCAGAAAAATGTTCATTAAAATTTTGATTTTTTAATATTTTGAGATTTTGGGTTATTTGAACGCAAGTAATACGATTTTACGAGTTTAAAAAACCTTGCAGCGATAAAATGATGTTTGAATTTTTTGCATCTTGCACTGATTTTCTAGCCAGAATAATTTTTTACGAATGATTCATGTGTTGGCAGGTAAGATTTTCTGACATCCAATCATAAAATTGATTCTTAAAAATGCTTCAGAAATTAATTTTGTCATCCAACGTGTAAGTATAATTTTGATTTAAAAATATTCAACAATTATTTCAACATATACTTAAACTTTTTTTTATTAACATAAATGTTCTTGACTTTTCATAAACTATTTCAACGGGTATCTAAGTTCGTTTACAAAGTCCACAAAAAAATCCATTATTTTTTGAACAAGAAATAAGCCCTGTTAACAGAACCATGGTAATAATAATAAGATTAATGTTTAATAGTAATAATAATAAAAATTAACTAAATATTCTATTAATTTTATTGATACGCATTGACATTTTTTAATATTATCATTAGAAATAATTAGCAACAATTTTAATATAACTCTTCCAAAATTTTAAATTAAAATTTTCAAAGTTTTATTTTGAGCGAGCAGGCAAGTTCCACCAGGTTAGATGGAGATTTTTTTAAAGATTAATTTCTATCATCACCACCATCATTATTACCTTCAACGTCTTCATCATTTCGTTAGTTGCAATCATCTTCATCGTCGTGACAAAATTTTCTTTCCTTCAATCCATCATCGTTCTCTTCATCGTTTTAGTCATCATAGTTCCATCATCACCTCTACTACCTAATAAAAGATTACAAATCGCGAACATCTTCATTCCAACACGTGAATGAAGGCAGACAACAACAGCAGTTGTTGTTGTTAGTGTGAGCATGAGATTCAGCTTGTTTCTTTTATGCTTCTCTGTTACAAATATGGCTTTAATGTAACGAAATTTTATAGGAATTAATAAAAAAATATTTATTTTAATAAAGTGTTTAAAAATTTGTCACTAGAAGGAGACCACAAATTAAAAAAAAAATAATTTTACCCTGTCGTGTGTTACACATGAACGAAGCGCTCACAACATTATAACACCACATGCTTATTACTTTTTAAAAAATGTAATGACTACGCCGAAACACGTGCAACAAACGAAAAAATTTTTCTAGTACGTTTGAAGTTTTGTTGGCACTGTGAGATGAATAAGAGCGTAGAATGTTAAAAATCTCGTTTTGAAAGCGCAGAATCTCGTAGACAGATGTACAGAAAAAAGTTACTCATATCTGTGAACACTTAGGATGTTTCTTGAACGCACGCTCGTACATGCATTTCGAAACTTCTCCATGCGGACGCGCACAATCAGGTAATGTAAAAAATACATACGAATACAAAGGTACACTCTAACTCACAAGACACAATGCTTGCAAACGTGCGTAAATATAAGTCCTGCAGATGCACAAACGTTTACACTACACGTACACATACGTACACAAAAGCATGTGTGTAAATAACATTAGGTAGATGTGTGGTAAACATAATGACAAATTGGCGGGCGTGAAGACGGACCTATATTTCCTGACCTACTTGTTAGTTGCTCCCACATAAATAACAATCCCAGAAATAGTGTTGGAATATAATAAGAAAATAATATCGCTTTGAGTTTTGTAACACTGAAAAAAAAACTCAAAAATTTGTGAGGTGTTAGGTTGTTGATGTTTGTGAATGGTTGAATGACCGGGTTGTTGTTTATATGGCGAATGCTCATGTTTTTTCTTGAGTTGTTGAGTTAGTTCATCGCAGCCAACCAATCCAACAAATCATGCGACAAACACCTGCCATTTTATGAAATACAATAACCTGGCGAAATAACTTCAGAGCAGATGCTAAATCTGCTGCTGCTGCTACTACTACTACTACTACTACTACTGCTGATACTGGTGCTACTATTACTACTACTGATACGGATACTACTACCACCACCACCACTACTACTACTACTACTACTACTACTACTACTATTATTATTATTACCATCATTACTACTATCATTACTACTTCTACAACAACTACTACTAATAATATTAATGTTAACATTTATAAAAATATTAGTAAAAACATTAATAATAATATATACTAGTCATCTTCATCACTATCAACATCATGATCACCATCATCATTATCACAATCATCATCACCATCATCATCGCCATCGTCATCACCATAGCTTTCATAATATCAAAAAAGAGCTGATAAAATTTTTATTACCATGTAAAAAATATTATGAAAGTTTTGCATTCACCTGGAATGCATATTAACAGTGCATTAATTCAGTTCTCCACGTGTTTCAACGCATCATACATTCGAGCTAGATGATGATTTTTTTTTCAACCTTTTCCATTCTTATTTATCTACACAGAATCTTTAATAATTTCCAAATTAATGCAGCGGTAATAAAAATGTTTAACTTACAGTAAAAATGTTTAACTTACAATAAAAATGTTTAACTCACAATAAAAATGTTTAAATTACAATAAAATCTCATACAAATAGATGTTAACCTGATGTAAAATAAATCTGGCCATCACAAGTACCAAAAATAATAGTTTCTTTTAATGAATGCAACAACAATGATTAATTTTTTTAAATATAACAGATGCAAACATGACAACTATGATGCTGATTGCAGATAGGATATTAATAACATCACTGAACATGAAGTTGATGGCAAGATGATGATTTATAATCATTACCTACTTCTAGGTCTGGTCTGAACATTTTTAACTTGTGTGCAAGTTGTCTCGTGTGAATATCATAAATGAATGATAAGTATTATGCGGTTTTATCTGTTTGTTCATACGGTTGGTTATGTTCCTTGGTTTAAAAATGAAAAATTATCTTGGTCGTCCAATATTTTAAATGTCGTAAAGTCAAATTAAAATGTTTGATTAGAACTGTTTTTGATAGGATGCAATATATTCATTGCTAACTTCACACAAGTTACATTCAACCGGATATTTCAATGGTCGTACTAGTTTGTTATATACGATTTGATCGCTTCAATTTGAATAAGTTACTTGTAGAATTTGCAGAGTTTGTAAAAAAATTGAATTAGAGGTTGTAGAATTCTAAAATTTATTCCTTGTTTGTAAATTTCATTCATTAAAATAATTATAAATCGTTAGAAATGATTGACAATGTTTTAGCATAAAAATTTCTTGAATGCATGCGTTTGCAAGAATACGTTAGTTACTTTTATTCATATATAGTGATTTTTAATTTCCTGGTGACTGAGCTGATGCAAAGCAAAGCAATATTAAATAAATCTAGCTAGACGGACCAAATAGTTTTAAACTACTTGGCATTAATATTTTTCATAAACACTAGCTTTATTTTATGACTTTTAAAATTTCTACGACCGACAGATCCATAAACTTGTGTTAGTGGGAGGAAGTAATTGAAGTTTATCTCTTAAGTTGTTTTATTGCCAAGCGTAGGCCTGCAGCCTGCTAAACAACGAAATTTGGCATCAAATTTGTTGACGGTTCACGTGTTAATCATGTTGATATGTCATGGCTTATAGTTCTCAATTACATTATCATTTCCATCACATAGTTGCAGGATGGATAGGTTATTCTTATCTACACTGATTTGCAGAAAACTTTTCAAATCCTACATGGAATGTCACATTCATAACGCAAAATGATTAAACAATCTGCGTTGAAAAGTTTGCATTCAAGTGCAATAGAGTCAGTTGAAACATTTTTTGCAATGTATCAAGACAGTATGAGGTTATCATTTGTGCAACCTTGATGAAAAGATAAAAATATGAAAGGATGCTGATAAAAATGTTCCTTGCAACACTCACAACTCAGCCTCAGCAGCCTGAAGTGAAGCATTTTTTTATGTAAAGGCATCTAGAAAGGCTTTCAAACACAGAAACACTTATTCGTGTACAAAATCTTTCAGTATAGTGTTTACGAGTATTTTGTCTGGAATGAAGTTAAACTGCAGATTGAAAGAGAATTAGTTTTTATTGGTTTCTCAGTGCTCCGCCATCATATGAACCACAAAATGTTTGTTCAGAGAACATGAAAATCTCAGCAGGGTTCAGACTCAAAGAAACAAATAACACGAGGTAGTATTGCACTTGATACTATCAAACACCTCGTTCACTTTTAGGTTACATGAGTCTCCATATACTGTTTCATTGCGTTTGCATTACAATGTCAATATGATATCATATTACGTTATTATTTATTGTGTTGAATTCTGTTATTTCAACGTAGATAGCGTTGTATCAGATAATGCAATAGTTTTTTTTCATTTCTCTGTCCGCTTCATTATTTTTTTTATATCTTTGCTTGCGTCATAATTAAGTTTAACAACGATCGATAATTTTATTATACTCTGTTATAAAAATAGAACGAGAGCATTTTTTTACGAAAAAATTTCTGAAAAAGTTTTTCCTTGAATGCACTGAGAAGAATAGAAATAAATCTAATTATAAAAATCATGCTTCATCGTCGATTTTTTAAAATTTTATTTTTCCAAAAACACAGCAGAGCTGTTCTACTAATTTAAATATTGTATATTTATTGTATGAACAGCGAAGGAAACTATGTAATTTCTTTAACTCGTTCGGAGTTCAAACTGCATGCGTATGTGTTCACGTTGCATCACTTGTGATGAGAGAAAGGAACCACTAAAACATCACTGCACTTGCTATTTCTTAATTGAATCATACATTACTTCCAATAACTAATTTTCGACTTGCGTTCAGTATAAAATTAATTAGGTTTTCGAAAAACAATACGATGATTTGTAAGAATCTTTGTCCCATGTTTTAATGTCTTTTTATTTTTCAAGCACTTCATTTTTCAACAACAACGAATCGCAATGAGATGAGATGAAATCGCAAAGCATATCCAACAGCTGATTTGCAAACAAACAACCATCTCCCAGGTGGGTAAATGGAGAAAGTAACAAGAGTTTGAAGAGTGCAAAAGATGAAGCACAGCTACAGCAGCAGGTGAACTGATGAACATGTTTCACTTTTCTTTCTTTCAACTTACAAACCCGTGCTGAACATGAAGTTTCTTCAATAAGAAACATTTATTTGAAACACGAAAGTGTACAATTACGAACAAAAAACTTATTAGAAATTTTAAACAATATATGAAATTAAATACAAATTTTTAAATTTTAAGTAAATGCGAATTAAAATAATATATTTATGTAATGATAAAACTAAGATAAAAAAGAAATAAACAAAACAAAGTTATCTTGAGTTCCCTGACATGTTCACAACTCTGTCTGAAATATAATGCCGTGCGAGAGTAATAAAAATTTACATGCACACGCACACACACACACACACACACACACACTATATATATATATATATATATATATTTATATGATAATTTATAAATCCGTAGTATAATTTTAACTAAGCTAAAAATAAGCGGAATGTAACGTTTCAATATTTCCTCCTTTTAATATTTGTCTAGATATATTAATTCTAATTACAGTTGACTTATTGAAATAAAAAAATTGTAATGATTGTTAAAGCAATAAATTATATGCAGTATGTACTTGTTAAGGTTGCATGGCAGTTGTAAACATGCGCTCGCAATCGCAACTCCAGCATGCTTACTTACATAAAACTACTTGAAAAATGAACATACCTCCCTGCCTACAATTTATATGCACTTGAAGAAGCCTTTCCCCATACATACTTTTCTAAAATAAACCAATAGAATGTACGTATTTTTAAAGTAAGAATTTTTAAAATTATCTTGGAATCTTTCAATATTTTCAAGAAATTTTATCATTCATTATCTGTTTGTAAACTTTTTCTATGAAAAAAATAATGCAAGGCAAGCATTGTAACACTACAATTAGTCCAATAAACACTCACTTACACACACGCACACATACGCAAATACAAACGCGCCTAAGTGATACACAGCAATGAAACTAAAAATTGAACCACAAATACTTAGTCGCCAGAACGATCATAAACTCAATAACATAAAATTCCAAAGAGCACTTGCATATTTCACAATGAAGCGTATTCTAATTTATTTCGTAAATTATTAACCGGCGATCACCCATTTGTTGATTGTTATTTATTTGAAAACCTCGCAGACGTTTCCTCAGTTTTGGAAGAGAAGTTTTTTTTTTAGTGAATTCTGCTTTCAATAACATTTGCCGATCGTTGTAAATCTTCTACCTTCTAAGTCGTGTCAACTTTTTTTCATCTTGATTGATATGTTTTATTATCATTATTACATACAAATAAATAGCAATAATAATATGTACGCTGATGTTAACGATGATGAGAAAAGTAGGAATAATGAAATAATGGTCTCTATGACATCGGCAAAAAATGATGCAATGAAGTGGAAGATGTGAGTTCTGCGGAGGTTCAATACATCAACATCAAAACCATCAACATTTTCATCATCATCACTATCATCATCTTTAGCATTATCACAATGATGTTATTTATCATTATCACGTACCGTGTAATAAAATATTGTATTATATGTTCTGTCTTCACCATGATCTACACCAAGAGGCGAGTCTAAGGAGGGGGGCGGCGGTAGTGCCAGTGCCCCCCGTTGTGAGCAGTATTTTAATAACAGTCGGAAGAAGGACTGCTTTAGGTAGAAATCGATCAAAAATTGAAGGTGATAATTAAAAAAGGTCTTTAGCCACATTACCACAAATTTGGCCTCCGTGTAAAAATTTGAATATTTTCAAAATTTTGGCTTCTCCCGTCAAAGTTGTCTAGATCCGTCGGTGTCTAAACATCTTATCATTACCATTATCAGAAAGCATCGCCATCATCTTATATATTTTTTACACATCAACTTTTTCTTCTTCATCATCATTATCTTCTTCTTCATCATCATCATTATCTTCTTCTTCATCATGATTTATCATTCAATTTGTAACTTACGAGTCTTTAATCTTTAAAGAGTAGAGCCAACGTTACCTGCAGAGCCATCTCAGTTTTGAATTTTTATCAACAAAACAACAAGAATGACATTATCTTTCAAATCATCACCATCATCTTCATTATTATCATCATTACTATCCTCATCACCATCGTCATCATCATCATCATCATTATTATCAACACTATCCCCATTACAACCATTATCATCCCCATCATCATCATCATCAACACTATTTCCATCACAACCATCATCAATCATCATCATCATCTAAACATCTCGAAACAGGATCATTATCATGACTGCCGATGCATCAATAAACATTCCTCGCTTCATCGCTTGTCATGGCGCATCAATAAAAATGTGGCATAAAATATTTTATTATTGCACTGCACCAAACTTACTCGCTTCATGACAACAACAACAAAAACGACATCATCACAACAACAAAAACCGCAACAACAACTGAAATGATTTTGTTGCTTAGCTACTACAACGTTATTTCTGCAAGCAATCCACACGAGATTCATGCACCAACCTAGTTTATGATGAAACTTTGTTGCTCTGTCAGTGTATGCTTTGAAAAGTGGAATAAATTACATTTAGCGTTGTTAAATTTATCGAAAGTTTTATTTTACATTCTTCTTTGGTGGAATTCTGTACGGCACTGATGAAATTGTTCCCACGATTCATACAATCATTTCAAGCAACATGTTGCCATTGTTCATTATCCGACTGACTGTTGAGAAACTTTTTAATGTTTTTTTTTGCAAAAGAAATAAAACTATAAACTATTGAAGAAAACAAACCCAAGCATGTCAGATGATAATTATAAAATACACCTTGAAATAGTTTTCCAAGTGTTTCATGGCAGTCTGTGGAAACAAATTTGAGTGCATCAAACATGTGTATGAAAATGTATACTACTTTAATTAAAAGTAGAAAAAATGTTTTTACATCTATGTACACACACAAATATGCACACGTACATAAGCATATATCAAATACTCAAACACACACACACACACACACGTATGAGTACAAACGTGTATGTTTTAAATATACATGTGATTCTGCGATTGATGTGTGAACATTGAGAAAAAAAACATTAATATGTTAAGTTGTATGTTTGTGTTTATCTAAATGTTTTATAACGCTAGCTGTCAAAATATTATAGATGAGAATTATGAAAGATTTATTCACACCCATTTCTCAGCCAGCCAGCACTCGACATAAAAAACAAAATGTAATGCCATCTTCCTCCACCAAATCCTGCATCTAAATCATACATCTGTGCCCTCAATGATGCTTGTTCGAACATTTTTTTAACACCACACTAGCAGATGCAACAGCAACAAAAACAACATCATGATAAGAGATGAACTGAAATAACAACACATTTATCGGAAGAATCTTTTCAATCATCATTATTATCGACGATAGAAAAGTTAGCAGAGACGAACAAAAAGGCAGAATGACCTCCACAACTGCAACTCCACCAGACGTTATCATTAGTACAAATAATCCTATTGCTGGTAAATGTTATTATGATTTAAAATACAAAAAACACAAATTTTTAAAATAAAACCGCGAACTAATGGTTCGTACAAAATAATTACATTTGTAAGGGACTTGGCGGATTTTTCAAGTTATTCCACTTTTTTCATAATGTTTTTAAATCAAATGTTTTTGTTGTAAGATGTGAAATGAGCTGAAACTTTTTCCGGTTAAATTTTTTTATGGAGAATCGATCGAATGACTCAAACTAAATTTTCTGTTGTCGTTTAACAAAACTTCAACGTTGAATCGGCACAAAATACAAAATGTCGACACATCTGCGAAACAATGATCCAAACGTTTTTTTTATATAAGATCAAATTATGGAACTGCCCAGTGAAATAAAGATTTTGCAAATGAAATGAATCAACTGACCAGTTTTAGAAATTCATTTTAAAAATAGCATTTTCAAAAGTTTTAGGGGCCGAGTGATTACCGTGTCCGTCTACAACTCCCACGACCCGGGTTCGAATTCTGCAGTTTCTAAAGGTTCATCCGGGTAGCCGACCCCGGCCAAGCCAGCCGTTCATCCTTTTGAGGCTGGTAAATGGGTAGACGACGTAAGTTGTCGCATGTTGGCCGGCGATATGGCTCAGTGGTTCAGATGCTCGCTGAGTCAAACATCTCAATGGCTATCATATACTCAGCGTATATGATGCGATGCTTGCGCGTGCACATAAATACATGTGTACGCCGTGTGAAAGCAATAAACAGCCTTTGTGGCAAAGATGGTTACTTTAAATAAAGGGTTGAAGATATGAAGAACATAATAAAAAGTATATAGATAATATATTTGTAACATTGTAAGTGGTTCTGCGTATGTCAGAGCTGCAATAATAAAAAAGATTAAAAAAAAATATTTAACTAAACTACAAAATGTTATTCTAGTGTCTTTTATGAACGCAAACGAAGTGCCAGCGTGAGAACCGTAGTATTTTCAGATAAGAGAAACTAAGAACCTACATTAAATGTTGGTATTACATGAGATATTCCCGGAACCGATCATTGCACTGCACGATACCAACCACCTAAGACAACCAGAAAAGCCAACTCAGACACACCCACAACCGAGCCACCTCCTAACTTATTAATTAATCTGTTTTCTTGATTCACTTATATTACACAATTTAAATAAAGATATGAACACAAATCATAGAACCAAGTAATCTTGAAAAGATCTGCTTCAGAAAAACCTATATCGTGTTTTAGGCCTTCTTCATTTTAACGTGAAGAACAAAATGCTTCATAGCACGGGATCGGATAGCCGTTGTACACGCACAAGTCCAGCCTCCCTACAAGTACGCTTATACACGCACATAAACAGTGTCTGTCTAAAAATCAATTCTATTAAAATACATTTAACCTTTTAAGATCCAGTTTCAACAAAATACAAATAAACGGTTTTTATTTTTTATTAATAAAAGTATTTTCATTAATATTTTGCTATGAACAATCGGCAATCACTTTACTTATTTTCAATTTTATTGTGACATGTTTCCTTTCATTAAATTGTAGCGAACACAGACAACTAAGAAATTAGGAGAATAACTTTTATAACTCTAACGATACAACGATAACAAATGATGAAAGGTTTTCAACATGAGCAAGTTAATTGCAAATGTTGAATTGATAATAACACCGCTTATAAAATCTCAGAAATAACAACAAATGGGTCAATAAATAATAATTAATATAAATGTCGGCGCTATAAAAATGATGAGGATCGTCTCTACCGAACATGATGTTCGTTTGTTTCTCGTGTCGCTACCTGTTCACTTTTTGTGTGAATTATGTTCCTGCCGTTCATTCGTAATTGTTTTCAACCCGACACAACATGTGAACCGATACATATATTATATATAATGTAATATATATATATATATATATATATATATATATATATATATATGTAATATATATATAATAACATATATAATAACATGATCATGGAGGATTATTTACGACACGGCTTCTCCGATTGAAGAGAAACCGTTGAACCATCGAGCGAATGTTGCCAGTGTTTCATGTGTGCGCGGTGTTGTACAGTTTCAGACATTCTTTTGTAAAAATATTTTCATCTTGCACTACACTATTTTGGAAAAGAACAAAATTCCAGCTCTAAACACCGATGCCTAATAGGAAAACTGGGACATAATAAATAATAAGTAGACCTTACATTAAAATTGCAGATTTTTCGTAAAATTTTAAATAAAGTCAAAGAAAGTAAAGACATGCATTTTTGCTCGAGAAACACTTAAATAACAATGTTTGACGTTCGATTTGGCGACTTTTTTGACTAAATTTTTTTCCGTTGAAGCGAACTAAACTGGCCTTGCCTGTTTACCTTGTAGGATTTCATTCCATTTTTGAAAGTTTTGCTCGAGTAAGCGTCTAATCTATCAATCGGTGATCCGATTAACCGACATTCACTGTGTATAATTTAACCATATAACATATTCAATGTTACACTTTTTACTTTACAGACGCCATACAAGCAGTGGAAGAATATTTTAATGATGAATGATGAATGCTGCATTAGTCTGAGCAAGATAAGACGTAATTTATGAGCAAGGGTGATTGTAGCTGAATAACGAAGAAAATTTGTTGCTTGATTGTTTTTAATTTTTACACAACAATACATGATGAGAGATGCTCAACAGTTTTACAGTTATACTTACACATGTTCTTTCATCTTTCTTATTTCCATTCAAAATCATCATTTCATCTATCCAGTCTTTCATCTTTTGACAAATAGAAACACTTTTTCAATTAATTCAACATACTAACTTATTGCTATTTTATGTTATCATTAGCAACTTGTTTGCCTTCATCGTCATCATCATTTTTGTATCAGAGTCCTTATTATCATCATCCCCATTACTATTATCATCGATCATCATCAGTCATTATTACAATCATCATCATCATCGTCGTTGTCGTCGTCATCATCATCATCATCATCATCATCATCATCATCATCATAGTCGTCATCATCGTCATCATCATTGTCATCATCATCGTCGTCGTTGTCATCATCATTCTGACCATCCCAGCAGACATGCCCTCTCAAAATGCGTGCATACCATCAGTGCATCCAAACAATGATGGTTCTGTGAGCATCCGACACGTCCCAACGCTGGAAGGTGCACACGAAATCAGTCTCTCACACAATGATCAACCAGTTGAAGGTTCCTGTGCGTCACTTGTCGTTGTGCAGTTCCTGGTTTACATTTTGTTGTTGTTCATATGTGGTTGTACACTTCTTATTTATCTTTCGTATTAGTTTTGCATACAGTTTTTACATATTCGTCGATCCTCGATAAACAAACAAGTCTAGAGTTAAAAAATGGTGAATGGGTATGATTGACTAGAATAAACGTCTTAAAATTTCAAAATGATTGGATAATTATAATTTCTATTTAAAAAATAATTTATGCAAACATATGCAATTTATATGCAAACATATAAAAACCAATGTTGACCAAAAACTATATACATAAACATTTTTTATCTGTCATTTAAGTTTGTTGTTAATTTTTATTTCAATGAAAACCAGGCACACCAGTAAGAATTAATGTGGGAGAAATCGGCGGAGCTTACGCGACTGCCTACGGTCCTGGTTTGGTTCAAGGCCGCAGTGGTCAGAAAACATTCTTCAGAGTGGTCAAAGCCAAAAAGCTTGGTAATCTCATGTGAAATATGTTCAATATTAAGTCTGCTACCCCACCTTTCCACGTCATCATCATTCTTCTCATTGTTAAACCAGATCGGTGATGTTGTTATGAATGTAGTTAGCATCAACATTACGCCATTTATCAGATGAGGTCGCGATCAAAATTAACGGCCCGGAGAAGGCGGAGATCAACGAGAAGACGAAGGAGGATGGTCTGTACGTGGAGTACATTCCCTTCACGCCAGGGGAGTATTTCATCGACGTCGTCGTTGACGGGAGTCATATTCATGGATCACCTTTCTCTGCTAAGATATCAGGTAGATTGAAATAAAAATCTCTGCTTGAATGGGTTAGCTCTGGTATAAATATTTACTTGTACGTGCATTATTTATATTTTCCTTTGATTTAGTTCAGCCATCTTGCTTATTTACAGGTCAAGGTACCAAAAAAACAAGTCACATAATTTCGACTCCTTCAGAATATAACTTGTGTGACAACGCGGTTGATCTTACGGGCCTCATTGCTTATCTCAAGGGACCTGCTATTGCAATGACTCAAATTCCATTAAAAATTCAACAGGATGGGCAATTAGGTATTATTTTTGGTTTGATCTATTTTTTAACTTTATTGAATAAGAAATTTTTGTAAAAAAAATTTGGAAACTGTAACAGTATATATATACATATAAATTGAAAAAAAAATATGTTTGTGCTATTCATCACATCAGCCATCACGGGGTTTAGTGCGCGAGAAGCTGGTACGTACGTCGTTGACGTCAGTAGGGAGGGTCACAAGTTCAAGGGCAGCCCTTTCAAAATTGAAGTGACCAAACTTACTGATCCATCAAAAGTCAAAGTGAAAGGTGCTCTGAAGAAAGGCAAGTCAAACTGCTGGAACCAGGTCACCGTTGATATCGGAGAAGCTGGTGAGATTCAGTTTGAAACTTCTGAAACAACATCGAACTTTCATCCTTTTTTCATTTAATTATTCATATTTTATTACAATTATAACTCTCATTGTTTACTTTTCGCCTTAATATCGTTATCATTATTTTAGGATACGGAGAGTTATACGTGAGCATGGAAGGTCCATTCAGAACGGACTTCGAGTCTCAGTGCGTCTCGAGTAGCGAGTACCTGATCAACTACCGACCACCAGAACCTGGCCGCTACTTGATGGTCATCAAATACGCCGGAGAACATGTTGAGAGTGAGTGGGAAGAGGGGGTGTGTCCATAACCTATTCCAAAAAACTAAACACCCTTTTTCTTCATGTGCATTATGTTAACAAACCACTATGAGGATGTTTAAAACTTGTAATATTTTATGAAACGTATAACTAAAAACTAGCTAGAGTTGTGTTTATGATAATTTGGTCTGAAAAGCATTTGACTGTGTGTAATAAAATTAGGACTCAAGTAAAAAATATGCCTACAAAATCTTGCAACAACTCGAGAAAGCATGATTGCTTTAGTAAAAGTTTTTTTTAAATAAAATCTACAACATGTTTCTATTGAAGTATAATATACTTATGAAACCAATTTCATTTTATTTATAAAGTTATCGTTAAAATGTATGAAAATTTGAATGTGCATTAAGTAATATGTTACAGTACTTTTGGTTTTAAATTAAATTGCAAAAATTCAAACACCGACCGTTTGCAGCCTGTCCATTTTTAGTGAACATCGAGGGAGAGTCCAGCGGTAGGGTAAGGTCACAAATATCCACTCACGTCCAATCACCCACCGTGGTCCTGGTGGGAAAAACTGAGGAATTGAACTTTGCCATGCCTGGTTATTTCCATCTAATTTTGTAATAAAAATTTCAGTTGTGTACAACAAATGAATATTTAAATTAATAAATAAATAAATATTATTTTCTTAACTTCGCTTATTTTTTTGTTCAGCAATTATTAACATTTTATTGACAATCTTTATTTAACAACAAGTAAGACAACAAATAATGAAAAACATTTTAATATTCATTTTTACCGCAATTTTGTCAATAATAAATGTGTTTTAATTTGCGACGCAATGCAAAGGGTGCAGTGCCCTGGACATGGAGGCCTCCCTCACCCAGCCATCGGGAGGGGTGGAGTTGTGCGAGATTCGTGACCAACCAGGTAGTCAGTTCATTGTCAAGGTGTGTCCTGTAGAGAAGGGGCTCAACATTCTCAGCTTGAAAATGAAAGGAGTTCACATCAGCGGTTGGTTCATGATGTAATTGCCATCATCGAATGATTGTCAACAAATTTATCATTTCACTAAACTTTCAACATAAATATTGAGAACGTTTTTAACATTTGCGTTGTATTTGGGGAGTTGTTCATTTTACTCCTACAACTTTGATAGTCATCCTTCCTTCTCACACCTTTTGAAATTTTGGAAGCGAAAAAATTCCGTTCATTGGATCGATATTTTTTGATTTTGACAAATTTGTACTGAACAATATGCGTTTTATTTTCTCAGTTGTTCAACTAGACAGTATGCTTGTCCTTATATTTGCTAGAATTATGAGCCAAAAACCTGGTTATAATTTGGTTGAGGTTGTTTGTTTATTTCAATTTGATTGCAAATATATCGGGAGTTTGCTCGAGTTATTATTTTAAATAAACGAATAAATAAATAAATAAAGACAATCATCTGTTACAAAACTTTTACACATTGATCATATTAACTTTATACGCATTTGCATGCAATAAAGAGGAATTCTTTGTTTCAAGATACCAAGTAATTCAAAATAGAGAACTGATAGAGAGAGAACAGAGCAATGAACATAATTTCAGAAAGTATGAAAATATTGACCACTCATGCAAACAACAGGCAGTCCCTTGCCATTCACAGTTGGCTCACCCATCAACGATGGGGACCTGCACAAAGTGGAGTTTGGAGGGATCGGGGCCGACAGGGGTGTGGTGAATACCAGAAGTAAATTAGTTAACATATTTTCTCTTTAAAAATTGTTTAAGATTTAAGGTGATAAGGTTGAATGATGATAATGATTATGAAAATCCCAAAAATGTGGCCACTTTGAAAAGATTTTATGTTATAAATTTTTTACAATTATATGTTAAAAGTTAAGATATTAAACAAAAACAACTGACCCTTAACTTCATCGAACCAACTCCCCCTCTCCACTTTCAGACACGTTCAACGTGTACACACGGGAAGCGGGCTCAGGCATGTTACAGGTGACCGTCGATGGGCCATCAGAGGCACAATTGGAGATCAAGGACACCAAGACTGGATTCTGTCACGTTACTTATAAAGTCGAAAAAGAAGGTGAAAGAGGATGTGGTTGAATTTTAGTTTATTTAATCGTAATGCACAGAATGTTGTCATCGTTAACATTTTAAATTACAATTTATTTATAAAAACTTTATTTATTCATTAGTTTTAATTCAATCGAAATTTTTAATTTCGATCGTTAGGCGAGTATACGATAGGCTTGAAATATGACGGTGTTCACATTCCAAGATCACCATTTAAGGTTTGTCGAAACTTTTATATCGTGTTATTTTGGATCACATTGCTTTTTGAATGTTATTGGGAATATTTAAAAACTAGCTAAATTAAGTGTTTTCAGACATCCTATAAAGAATTAATTACATTTTCTCAAAGAGTTGATTATATATCAAGCAACAATCCATCATCGGATGTTCAGATAAACAATCGCTAACACATCACCACCACCAGGTGCTCGTGGATCCAGACTGCAAGGACGCCCATAAGGTTTCCGTCCATGCCATGAGGGACCGGGGACTGGAGGTAGTTTTGTTGACGGTATGATGCTTATGTGTGATGATGTGATATTGACGATGTCAGTGGTGACGACAATAAATAGTAAATGAGTTGAAATGAAGAATAAATATTTTTGGTGATAAATTTATTTCCACTTGTCTAAAGTCTAATAAATAATGAAGCAAAAAAAGCCAACACAATACCATTATTCCTAAACTCCTAGGTGAGTAAGCCATGCACGTTTTCAGTGAATTTGAACGGAGCAGAAGGTTTGTTGAAAGGTCACCTGACTACCCCATCTTGTCAGAAGAAGGAAATCATTCTCGAAGACATTGGTGCTGGTCACCAAATGGTCAGGTCTGTAAGCAATTTTCATTTGTTAGATTCATTACATTTGTTGTCAGGAGTTGCCTGTATTGATATACGAACGTGTTTTTGAATCTTAATAATACTTCAGAATCATTCGAAAAAAATTTCGCCAAGTTTAATACTTGCTGTGAGTAGAATAGAAACGGTTTCACTCAAATATCGTCTGCACAAAACTGAAAGAAACTTTAATTCAGTTATTTCATGCACGCCAATATATTTAGTAGTAAAAAGTATATAAAAACTTACGTTTTAAAACATATTAGAACTCTCTCTCTCTCTCTCTCTCTCTCTCTCTATATATATATATATATATATATATGCGCAATTTTAATTATAAAAATTAATTAAGCGGAAATAAATTAACACACAGCACCAGAAAAATGAAAATATTAACCTTCAAATAAACGTTTTTTTTTCAATACAGATTTGTCCCCGATGAAAACGGCGTGTACTACGTATCGCTGAAATTCAATAACACTCACATACCTGGAAGTCCATTTCCCATGCTCGTCGGCCAGTTGGGAGCCGACCCAGCCATGGTGAAGATGGAGGGCCGAGGTCTCATCAGCGGCACTGCTGGTAAGTTCTACATGCCACAAAGTAATTTTTCATTATGGAGGCACAAACTTATTTTTAAAAGTTTTTTTTTTAAATTAATTGTTAAATAAATTAATTAGTAATTTTTAATGTAATAAAATAATTATAGTTAAAAGAAAACATTTTCATAAACGCTACCACCAGGCCAGCTGACCAAGTTCTACGTGATAACCTCAAAGGCGGGCATAGGTCCACTGCAGGTGCAAGTTGAAGGGCCGTCAAGGGTTGCCATATCCTGCAACGACACTGACGATGGCTACGAATTTTCATACACGCCCACCTACCCAGGTGACTACTACGTCACCACAAAGTTCTGCAACGTGATTGTACCTGGCTGCCCGTACAAAACTAAAATTGGAGGTCAGTTTATAATCAAAAATTAAGAGAAAATTGCAATCGACAACAAAAATAAAAAACAAAGCTATTATAATATCTCATAAATAAAAATTTACACACCTAATTGACAAGTTATATATAGAATATTGCGTGTTTGAAATTATTAAATATTTCAACAACCAATGACCATTGGAACAAAAGGCATAGGCAGAACGATCGACGCGAAAGAAACCTCAACCATCCAAGTTCAAGCTCAAGAAAAGAAACCAGGTGCCACCCGCAAAACACTGCGAGGTGACAGTTCAAAGGTCATTGTGCAAGGCCCTGGCCTCAAGAAAGGCTTCATCAGCAGAGTCGGCACTTTCACTTTGGACTTCAAAGAAGCTGGTACGTCAAATGTTTGCATGATTCAGTTCTCTAATATTTTGCCTCTTTTTCCAGATATTTTTGAGTATAGGAATTTTAAAAACATGGTTAAAAAATGTTGCTTGCGATAAGTTTTTAAACTGCCGTACACTAATAATTTAAAAAAGCACACATTTTTATGTCAGCCTTCCTACTTAATTAAACAGGCAATGCTCTGCTGGTGGTTGCCATGGTTTCCCCTCAAGGCCTGCCTGTGAAGGAGCTTACTTGCAAGAAGCAGAAACCAGGTCCCACTTTATTTTTTAAAAATGTAATGAAATGTGGTTGAATATTATTTTTCTAATATAAAAATTCAAACAATTTAACTTTAATAACTCATTCTCATTTAAAATTGAATACTGTACAAAAATAGAAAATTCACTTCATCATTTAATAACCTCTCACCTAACTCACATAATTCAACAGAAAACTTATTTGAAAATTTAAATTGAAACATGTCTGACTGAGAACAGGTCAGTACGTGTGCACCTACCTACCTGAATCGAAGGGTGACCATCAGTTGCACATCAGGTGGGATTCAGATGACGTCCCCGGCAGTCCCTTTGTCATCCCCATTGCTTAATGCACCCCGCACATTTCATCGTAGTTACATGTTTACTATGACGATAGTTGAGTTCTGGAGATTATGATGAGTAATCAAGATTGTATAGAAGTCCTTTTATAGTCAGTCATCCAATTTTTTCATAATTTTAAATCGAATACACGGTCATTTAAGCGTTTGGACGTATTTTTGCTTCAGTTTAGAAACTTCCAATTCAACATTTTGCCATCTGGGTGGTAGACGTATTGAATACAATTATTAACTGGAGTGATCGATTAAAACATTTAAATGGTTAATTAATTTTAGAGCACATCAATTCACATTTCACCGACTTAATGTTTGTTTGCTATTTGCCGAGCGAGATCGCCCTAACAATTACTTGCTTAAACTTGATTGCGAATTTCACCAGTTGTATGTATTACAAAAATGTTGTTTAAAATTATGTGCGATATATAAATATATATACAATACGAGTACTTATTTTGTACTGTCAAGTGCCTGTTTACCTAGATGAGCACCTATCTCTTAGCTAGTTTGTATGTCATATGTTTTGTATGTTTGTTTATATTTGTCTACTGTATGCTTTTGTATGTTTATTTTTTACATGCTTGTATGCAAATGTTTTTTTTTGTGTACATGTGTATGTATGTGAAGTTGTACGCCTGTGTGTGTTGGTGCTGGTCTTGCTCAAATCTAACGATAACATGTTCAAATAACGAACATAAGAATCTATGTGTAATTATTATTTGATGTTGATTAAAGTTTATACATACTCGTTCTGTGGTTTTATTTGCATTCAACATTATTTGACCCGCACCGATCATTTGTGCATGCCATAAAATGAAGACATTTATTACATGATCACAATGCTGATATTTTTTTGTTTCTCATATTAATTTAGTGATATGAAGTTCATTAAATCCTTATACGTTTCATTGTTACGTTGCATTATATTGAATAATATTCTCATAAAATATTGAGGTTGTATTATTTCATGTCGTCATAACTTTTAAACAAAAAATATTTGAGCTTCAAAACAATAAAATTAAAACATTAAACAAGAAATAACAAATTTGTGGAACGATTATAACATAATAAAGCATGGTATGTTGACCGGGCCATGCCATGTTCTTCTATCCCACAATATCTTGAGTTGAGTGAGCCGTTAGCGAATACATGCCAGTTGTATGCTCTTATTTCGCCAGCAGGTTGTAAGCTTACTCTATTCAACATCGATAAGTATCATTTTTTGGAGTTTTCGGTAATCCATCTGCTTACATAATTGTTGAAGGTTTCATAGTATTATACACAATCACAGAACATCAATGAAGCTACAACAAGATATAATCCATTCATGTTTCAATTTAGCAAGTTACCATTTTTGTCAAATGAAATACCAAAGGGTGTAAAATAGTCCTTCCCCAATCTTAACGGCTTGAAACAAATTATTTTTAATTGTTAGTTTTACCAGATGATAAAACAAACAGTACCATACTACGTATTTCATAAGAGGATATTTGGGCTGGTGTGCAAATGTGCGGAGGAGGGGAATGAATTTGCATGCGTTATAAAACATG
>NW_008705254.1:5876128-5941620 GCF_000326865.2 Helobdella robusta
TATATATATATATATATATATATATATATATATATATATATATATATATATATATATATATATATATATATATATATATATATATATATATATATATATATATATATATATATATATATATATATATATATATATATATATATATATATATATCTTTGCTTCATATCGAAGGTAATGGAAAGAATTGTCGCTAACGAGCTGTTAAACCATTTGCCTAAAAATAATAATAATTTGTTGCATAGTAATCAGTCAGGATACAGAAAATATCATTCGACAGAAACAGCCTTGTTACATGTTTTTTCAACTTTGTGCGCAGCGGTGGATAACCAATATGTATCGCTGGTTGCTTTCCTAGATATGAGTGCAGCCTTCAATTGTGTTGATCATGATATTCTACTGCGGAGATTATGTGAAGATTTTGGTGTAAAGGGGACAGTACTCGCATGGTTCACATCATATTTTTCAAATCGTACTGAACAGATTTTTTACAATAAAACCTGGTCTAGAATTAAGAACATAAAGTTTGGAGTTCCTCAGGGGTCGGTGTTGAGACCAATATTGTTTCTGTTGTACACACATGAGATCCTGGATGTCATCAAGTCCTTTGGATTCACGAGGCATGCCTTTGCTGATGATATACAGATTATTGCTAGTTGCCCGCCAGATGAGTTTGATGAGATGGGTAACAACTTAATACGTTGTCTGGCAGAGGTCAATAAATGGATGATTAAAAACAGACTAAAACTTAATCAGAGTAAAACAAAACTACTGCCGGTAGGAACTTGGCAACAGCTTTCAAAAATAAATATCCCATCACTGGATATAGATAATGTCAAAGTGGAATTCTGTACAAATGCTTCAAGTTTGGGCGTTAACATGGATTCTAAGTTAACATAAAATCATTGATGAGAGTTTACACTTTCCAACTACGTAGGTTGAAATTGATAAAAAATCGCTAGACGAAAATACTCTTAAGATGTTAATGCATGCATTCATCCATTCGCGTTTGGATTATTGTAACAGTTTGTTCAACGGCTTACCAGAAAAATCATTTGGGATGTTAACAGTCAGTTCAAAATCGTGCGGCTAGAGTTGTGTCTGGCGCCTTTAAATACGACCATGTTTCACCAATTTTAAAGCAACTACATTGGTTGTCTATCAAAAATCGTGTTCTGTTCAAAACTTGTGTATTAATTTTTAAATGCATCAATAATTGTGCATCTAGATATTTGATAGACAAAACAACACGAAGGGCACCTCATTATGTCAATTTGCGATCTGATGAGTCAAATTACCTGGCTGTACAGACAAGCCAGTTAAGAATAGGATCTAGAAATTTTGCTGTTTTGGCTCCTAGGATATGCAACAATCTCCCAAGCCATTTACGGGATTCTGGTCTGAATTTGTTGACATTTAGAAGGCTGTTAAAGACTTATTTGTTTTCATCCTAACAATGTTTTTGTTTTTGCATTTTGAGAGCGCTTTTGATAAATTTTACATTTTAATTGGCGCTACATAAGTTGTAATAATAATAATAAATAAATAAATATATATATATATATATATATATATATATATATTGTTCGTGCACTGCGTTATTTCATGTTTGTGTTTGCGTTGGGTGTGTGAGTGTGTGTTTGTGTGTGTGAGAAAGAGAAAGAAAGAAAGAGAAAGAGAGAGAAAGCTTACATGGTTGTTAATGTTAACCTTCTATAAATATTGCCGATTGAAGTAATGGCTAAAATGAAACTAACAACAGTGCCACATATTGTGGTTATGGTTATTTATAAGGTCCATATTTCACAACAACATCCCATTTTATTTTTAAGTTGTGGAATAAGCTGGCAGACGAATGTGGAGAGCATGTGGAAGTATGACCGATATATCATAAAAATGACAAATACAAATTACATGCATTTCGACTGCTACTATTATTACTACTACTACTACCACTACTACTACTAGTACTACTCTACTTCTACTACTACTACCACCACTACCACTACTACTACTGCTACTACTACAGCTACTGCTGTTACTTCTACTTTCACAACAACAACCACTACTACAACCTACTACTACTAATACTGCCACTACACTACTATTGTTGCTGACACAATTATTATAATTATTATGCTACATGAACTAATAATAATAATAATAATAATACAATGTTGTATTATTAATAACTTAATTACTACTTTCACCAAAACTGAATGCTACTGGTACAGCTAAACTAATGCAAACAATGATGAACGTAATAGAAATAAAATTTGCAGCATGCTACCACTATTAATCTATCTTTTAGTAAAACAGTAAGAGTAATGCGAATGAAATGAAAATACACTTGTACAGATGTATACATCAGGAAATACAAAAGCTTTCGCATCTCAACCATCTCAAACAACATTAAGACTGGCCGTGTGAAGAATGGAGATGGTGATGAGTTGGAGAGGGGAAAAAACGATCGGTATGACCTTCCAGCGGGAATGAATGATTACAAACGCGATAACAACAACAACAACAGCAACACTGCCCGTGTAGTCACCAGCAACTATAATGAAAACAGCACCATTTACAACAACCGAAATAATAATAACAACAACAACAACGACGACATTAACAATAACAACAACAACAATAATAAAAATGATAATTATAATAATAACAACAGTAATTATAATTATAATAATAACAATAGTAAAATCAACAACTTTATCAATAATGGCATGAACAAACTGAGCGGCAGATTTATGAATTTCTTCGACGCTTCCATCAACGAACAACACTCCAAATGCACCGGCCCGAGTAGGAAAAGCCTCTACAACATCGTGAACAACGGACCTCTGAAAAACTTTAACGACAATCATCAAGGAGGTTTTGACACTTGGGAAGAGAAACGTCATCGTCGTCATCATCGTCGTCGTCGTCGCCATCATCCTCGATTCATTTCTCAGTCGATTTTTATTGAAGATGAAAAAAGAAGGCATTTTCTAAAGCGAAACATTTACGATTCGTACAGAAATCAATTTGACGACCTCACTAAAATGCATCGGAACAAGCCCATCAAAGACAGCAACAACAACAAAAAAAACAACAACAACCGCCTCAAACGATTGCAAAACAAGCCTAACAACTCTCTCACGAATGATGACATTGACATGAAGAAAAATGAACTAACGAACAGCAGAAGAAAAATCAGACAGACGGAAAACGATTTAACAGCCAAACCATTTCGTCACCAGATAACATGTCCGAAGAACCTGGGCCTTGTAAGTGGGCAGATTTGTGGCAAGAGTTGTAAGAGGGATGTAGACTGCAGGGGCAACAAGAGGAAGTGCCTGTGTGACGGACCTTGTGGCATGACATGCGTCAAAACTAGTAAGTCCAGTTGGGGTCATCTGTGTTTTAGCAATGTTATTTCTTAATGTTATTTGTTGATGTTTTTTGTTGATATTATTTGTTGATGTTATTTGTTGATGTTATTTGTTGATGTTATTTGTTGATGCTATTTGTTGATGTTTTTTGTTGATGTTATTTGTTGATGTTATTTGTTGATGTTATTTGTTGATGTTATTTGTTGATGCTATTTGTTGATGTTTTTTGTTGATGTTATTTGTTGATGTTATTTGTTGATGTTATTTGTTGATGTAATTTGCCAATGGTATTTGTTATGTTATTTTTTAATGTTTTTGAGGACTTGATTTGTTATACGCTGTTGAGCTTTACTGATTATTATTAAATTGTTTTACAAACTGCAAATGTTTTATGACGATGTTGATCGCTAACGTTTCTACTTGTTAATGCAATTAGATGAGGTTTCTATGTTATTTTTAATCTAATGTATCTTTGACAATCTTGTTCATCGATGTTAACGTTCTTCCCCATATTTGCATGCTGGCTGGCAAAATTTATTTCTTGACGCACTGTTTTCTTATGAAAAATCTCTTAGCGTAATCACGCATTAGTTATTTTAGAAACTACATGGTACTTTTTTATTTATTAGTTTTCTTATTTATTAATTTTTTTTTCATTAATTTTTTGAATTTTAATAGCCTTTATTAAGCATAGAAACTTCTTTTTACACTTGCCATTTAAATTTGCATATTTGTTTCTTTATTTATTTAATCAAATCTTTTCAATTTTCGTGATTGGTATATATCTATTATCACAATTGAATATTAGCTCACCAAAAACATTATTTTTTAATAGGATTTATATTCGTAATAAATTGCATTATCATTATAGAGTCCATAATTTGAAATGCGAGTTCGTAATTCTTAAATTTCAACATACCACAAGCTTCTTAACATCGACAACGTCATCATAACTACGCTGATACAATCTCTATATCCTCAAAAAATTTGATCACATTTAAGATCGCATCTAGTTTTTATACAATTTTTCATTATTTATGGCATCCTAAATAGCAGACCTTCGCGATAGTTCCATGCCCTCCTCCCAGCCATCTCTTACACACGCTTGTATGCACACCGCTGTACAAAAACCTTATACTACGAATGAATAAGTATATAAATAGTTGCTTTTTACACTCAGACACGCACAAACACACACCAAAAAACATTCTTCCTCGTTTTACAAATTTTTTTTATATAATACTGCTTGTATTTTTATATGGAACAGCTTGTATTTGTATTTGTATATGTTATATATTTTACATGGTACCGCTTGTATTTTATATGCTATATACTTTGTATGGTACTGCTCGTATTTTTATGTCACTGCTTATATTTTTGGCCGGCTATGAATGGAGGCAGCAGCATTAGTTTATATTTATGTTGTTCTACGGTTGGATCTGTACTGCGTGTGTGGATATTTGGGAGGTCAAGTCTGGAGATTTCATGTTTGCATACACGTGAGTAAATACGTTTTAATGTACTTGTGTGGGTGTATATTTATTTATTCATGCTTGTATTTATTTTTATTGGTCTAGTATATTTTTGTGCGTATTTCTGCAAGTGCGGATGTGTGTGCTCGTGTAGGAGTTCGTGTTCGCTCGCAGGTTTTACGTGGGCGGCGTGGGTGTATGTATTTATTTTTCTTACAAAAGTTATCATCTGAATTTGAATCTGTTCATGAGAAATGTTCATCTGACGTTTGTTCGTTCGTTCGTTCGTTCGTTTGTTTGTTTATAAGTATGTTTCTTATGTTTTATAAATACGTGTTGGAGACATTTAAGATTTTATAAAGTAGAATCTCCTCCGTTGCATAATACTTCTTTACCGTGAATTAGAACTTCTACTACATTGCGTTTATATCTTCTCAAAGTGAATGTGTGTTCCTGTGCAGGCATTCATAGATGGGAGAGTTTGTGTGTGTGGCTGTAAATCGGCGTGTTTTCGTTATGAATCTGACGATAATCGTGCATTGGACGGTTGAGCATTTCATTCTTCATCGTACAATATTAAATAGAATTAAATTGATGTTAATATTTGCGTCTTATGAACGGTCTTTCTAATGTTGAATTTTGTTGTTACGCAAAAATTAAAGTTAAAATTTTTGAATCGCGTTGGTTAAATGATGATGGTGAGAATGTCAACATGGTTTCGATGGCTGAGTGGGAAGGTGGAAAATTGAAAACTTGTATGCCTCGATGTGGGTGGTGCAGTAGAATTTTAACGTTGCATCATCTGCAGTGGAAGGAAGTGGTTGGAATATTGACTGACATTGATTGGCTCCCAATAGTTCATTGCTCTATATTTGGATGACGTAGATGCTGTTTCATTGCTGTTGTCAGATTTTAGTTTGTTCTTTGCGGTTCGTTGTTTGTTGTTTATTCTTTGATCATTGCTCTTCACGGGTTGTACTTGTGTGGCAGCCGTGGTTTGATTATTATTGGTTTTTATTGTTCATGTTTTAATTTGTTTACACAGAAGATTTTTTTATCTTACTGTTGTAAATCTAATTTTTTTTGATGCATTTTCATTCATTTCCACCCAGCCATGCGTTGCCAAAAGTTAGAGCCCCTGGCGAACGGATACTTCGAAACGGAGCCGATACTGGGATTCGATTCGAAGGCACTGTACGCATGCGACGACGGATTCATTTTGAGTGGCAGGAAGGAGAGGAGGTGCCAGGCTGACGGGACCTGGAGCGACAAACCTCCCAAGTGCCTGTCCGAAGGTCTTATAACGTTCATTTTAATATAAAATTAAAAATATTCTTTGTTGCGTGGCAACAGTGAGAATGAAAAAATGACATCAATAAATGAAATGGGATAAAATGCCATGAAACATACTTCATGTTTACATACGCAATGCGATCAACAACAACAAAAACATTAACAACAACAACAACAAAAACAACATTAACAACAACAAAAAAAACAACAACAACAGCAATAATCAATAGTTATACAATGTCAACATTTGCAATATGGTTGGATGCACGATCGTACAGTTTCAGTTCAACGTATGCTTTAAAAAGTTTCAAAACGAGGTCTAAGTTGAAAGTTCAAACGCACATTCACCAGCAAAATTATTTCTCTGAACGATTTTGCAGCTGGTTGACACAAACTTTGCACTGAACAAAAGCAAAACTCGTTTTTAACAACGGCGCAAAATTGTATACAACTAACTTATCGTGCAGTTAACAACATGCCTACAAAACTCGCAAGCCACGAAGCCTGGGGAGCCTGCGTAGGGAAACTATGGCGACGCTGATTGGTTGAGAAATAAATCAGCGGCATTAATTGATTGAAATTGTAACAGCGATTAATTTGGATAGTGTTGATGGTGGTCTTGATAATGATAATATTGATAAAAATTAACAAATTAAAACTTAATGACAAACGAAAGAAATGAAACTAAAATGTTGGCAGGAGCATGTGGACAGCCGCCATTTGTCCTGCACGCCACTTTCAACGACCCCAAACCATCTCAATCATCCTCACCTCTGTCAGTTTCCTCATCTTCATTTCTTTCTTCCTCACCAACGTTATCATCATCATCATCATCATCATCCTCATCATCCTCGTCCTCATCCTCCTCATTAAATGCGTCATACGACTACTCAACGCCGAACATCATAACGAACTACGACGAGGAGGTCACCTACGAACTGGGAACCCAGCTGTGGTACCAATGTGAGAGGGGGTACCGGAGGGTTGGACTGGACAGGACCATCTGTGCGGGGGAGGGGAGGTGGACCATCCTGAAGATGAAGTGCTTACGTAAGTACATTCATCCATGATTGTTTGTCCTCCTATCTTGTTTCAATAATTTTTGATCAATCGAAATATCATCTTTTTTAAATAAACCAACTTTAGCAAATAAGACAGATTATAGAATTGATTTCAAAAAATGTGTATTACCACTAAACTGTGAACAAAATTTAAAATTCGAAGCATTCAATGAAACTCCAACCAATCAACCATCCAACCAGCCATAGAATGTTCGACCCCCGGAAAGGTCTTGAACAGCAAACTCATGTTGAAATCATACCACCATCATCATCCCAATCACAATCTTCAAAGACCGGTTAAAAGTAGCGACTACCTGGACGACAAAAGTGAGGAAACTTACTACTACCGCGACAAAATTGTCTACGGATGTTTGAATGGATACTACTTGAAAGGAAACAAGGAAAGGGAATGTACGGCCGGTGGTAGCTGGTCCGGCAGAGAGCCATCCTGTATTGGTTGGTTTTGTTTGTTCCTCTCTGTTTCACTATCTTTATACCGGCATGGTTATTAATTCATTGTTTTATTGTAATTTGTTCAAAAAAGTTTATTTTGTGGTTTCTGTGTGTTTATTTATAATGTTTGTTTATTTAGTTTTAAATAAGTTTGGAAAAATTTTCATAGCTTTGCTGTCAATCTCGAATTTATTTTAAAATGTTTGAATGTTGCTAATAAAGAAACATTAGAAATATTGTGTGTTATTCATTTTATTAAACGTTGAAAATTGAAGACCCATCCTGAACACGTTTTAAGAGATATAAACGAATAGAATATTAAAGCTGAAATTCACCCACCGACCAGCTGTTAACTGCCTCAAGCCAAGATCCATCGAGAACGGCGTCCTGAAAGTGAGCCGCAGAAACGCCAACACACGCAAACGACGACCGCACAAACACAACAAACAGCAACATCACGTGATCACTGACGACAAATACGAAGCGTATGGTTCTCTGGTGACGTACATCTGCAATGAAGGTCACGTGATCGAGGGCGACGACACGAGGATGTGTCTGGAAGACGGGGAGTGGTCCGGACTGGAGCCAACTTGCAAAGGTATCATTAATTCTTACGAAAGAACTTCCTCAGCGTTGCATTCTATGCAGCTGTAGCGTGATGCTTGTTAGGCTTTTTTTTAAATTTGCAATATATCTTGGCTCATTCCGTTAAAACGAGTAAAAAAATGTTACATTATAAAATGTTATTTTACTACAATTTGTTAAGCAAAAGTTCATTTTTCTTATTTAAATTGCTGGCAACTATTACACAACTGAATAATAAAAAATGCAGCAATTATTGAGTGCATGACTATTATTATTTGGCATATTGAAGCAAGTTTATTCGTGAAACAAATACATTCAAGTTGTTCACTGCCAACCAATCCCGAAATCTTACAATTTGCTCGTCAGCACGTACGATACAGTCTACAACACCATTGTCACTTTTAGGTCACTTTCTTTGTTTTTCAAAATAAACCGTGGTTTTAATTATTTTTAATTATAAAAATTATTTACCTCTACAAATCATTATTTGGATCGATGTATACTGTATAGTATTGAAGATATTTGCTGAATGACTGACTGCAGTTGTATCAGAGACTCTACAATTCTGACGGAGACAGTGTCAGCCACATGCAATGCAAATGGAAGCTGGAGCATCCAACCACCTATCTGCTATAGTAAGTACTTTATTTTTGTTTTTCGAAACTTTGAGGCAACCATGTTGAATTTTTAAAACTTTACTAAGACTTGATGACAAATATTTTTTAAGTAAACCTAGAGTAGATTTGTTGTCATTGTTCAGCAGCGACTCTGGTTTAGTTTGTATCAGATTAAAAGTGAACTGTTTTTTTGGAATTTCTATGGTTCCCAAAAGATTCCCATAAAAATTGGTTAAAAATATTTTTTGTGAAGAGATTTTATGGAGTTGAGAATTACTTGACTAAAAGTCGACAACAAAAAATTGAAATGGGAAACGATTTTTCTTCTATGCTAATGCAAGTACAAATTATAAACATCGGCACGTTTTCATATTCAAGCGTCATGAAGCTTTTAAAGCGTCACGCATTAAAAGCTTCAAATAAATAAAGGTGTAATTAAGATGTGACTGAGAAGATATTATCAAGATATTTTGATGTGTATAGAGCTATTAATAATCTCATTTGTTAAAGCTTGCATGATTGGATCATGAAAATTGCCAGGATCATTATTCATTATATGTCTAATAAATCCACGAAGGTCAAAAACTTTGATTTAAAACAATACAAAATTGCCTGAAAAAATTACAGGCGACTGTGATTACTTTTTTCATTAAAACAAACCAGAACTTGTGGCAAAAAAATGTAGACCATCTTTTATATTTGTATAGTATTCAAAAATACTTATTTTTTATTTAATTGAAATTTTCTTTCTTTAATTTTCAAAACGTTTGTTTTAATGTTGAAATTTTGCGAAATAGGGAAAAGAAGGAACGGAAATAACGGAAGAAAACGCGGGAATGAGGTTAAAAGATAGGGAATGAGAGTTTATGGGACGTCTTAACAAGCGGGGGAGTCGGCAGGAAAATAGGAATAACTCAAAAAATAGAAGAAATTGATAACCAAATTTAATTCCTGTTCATATATATGTCAGAAAATTACCAGATGAGCATCTACTGCTTTCCAGTTGGTTTAAATGTTGAAGATAGATAGTTTCTTATTTTAAAATTTTGCTTTAAGATTAAAAATCGCAATATAACATTCTATTTTATAGTAATTCAAAAATTAAACCATTCATACTTACAAATAAAATAATCATACAATATTTAATGTATACATGTTCATTCATTCTCTGTACTGAATTAACTTAAAGACTGTTGGCTAAGAGTCACGAGTTGGAAACAAAACCTTTATTAATATGATGAATAGAAATGAGAGTATAAGATGTCTGCCTGCAGGTCGTTGTAAGATACCACCACCAATTGGCGGGTCCCTGGAAGACATGTTCGTGGTGGGCTCCTACGTGGACCACGGGTTCAACTTGACTTTGAAATGCGACCAGGGAATGGTGATGGAGGGAGAAGGTATTTTATGCTACAATGGTACTTGGATGAGTACGGTGGGATGCGTCAAAAGTACCAGTAAGTCCGCTTGTGTTTGTGTTTTTCTGACCTGATGTGTTTGCATTGGATTGTCCTTTTTTTATTTATGCGTCTGATAATTTATTTTTAGAAACGAATGTTTGTCTATCTTTTAATTTGTTTTAAGATAATTTGTTAAATTCTGCATCTTTAATTAGTTTAATTATAATAATTTTCATTTCTGCAGATTCCTGTGATGAAGTGAGGCCACCTGAATTGAAAGATGGCTACTTCAAGTACCACGGCACGCAACACGGAGAGACGGCCAAGTACTTCTGCTACTCTGGCTACCGACTGGAAGGACCCGATACGGTGACCTGCTATGATGGAGTTTGGCTCGGAGACATGGAAAACACTACGTGTGTTCTAAGTGAGTTGTTGTAAAGAAAAAATTGTGAAACGTTGAGAGGTGACCGATGTTTGTTGTTGATGGATTATGTTGAACATTCCATTCATAGAAAGGGATTTTTTTAATGACAATTTCAAAGTTTTGAAAATTGAATTATAAATTTAGAAAATTTTAGTTTCTGAGAAATTGGCTGATTTTTAAAATGTGAATCTAAAAAGCAAATGATCTTTAATAGAAAATATTTTGTTAAAAACTATTGATCTCAATTAAAGTTTTATTTATTTTTTTGAAGTTTCAAGAATAATTGTATTAAAATGTTTTTTTGATTTAAAATAACAAAATTTTGAGTATAAATGAATTGTATAATTCAATATTAATTGACATAAACATATCTATCAATAACGAAATCGCATTTATACCTGTTATGTTTTCACCATTATGTCAAAGAGCTGTGTGAGTACCCTGGAACGCTGGAGAATGGTGACATCTTGCTGATTGGCATCAAAGGGCAGTTCACATACAGGAATTATGTCAAAAAAGTTAAACAGTACGATCAGGTTAGGACTAGAGTTGGTCTCTATCTTAATGTTTCTTGTTAACCTTTTGATGCTTTCAAAGAAAAGTATTTTCCATATCATTCCAAAAAATTATACATTTTTTTTAGTTAATATATTTGACCCAAAATTTTTAGCTAGTAAGCAATAAGAATTATGCAAACAAGTTGGGTGTCGATGTGGTAGAATGGTTGAGGCGTTTGATTCTGCTGCTCAACCTCAAAAAATATCTCTGTCAATAATCCGGAAAATTTTCCCCAGATGATGCACAAAGGTTGTCTAACACAAAAAAGAAAAAGACAAATTTTGGAGAAAGTTTAAACAGTGTATTCTGTATACAATGTATAAAGAATTTAAAAAAATTTAAAAAAGAATAAAAAACTAAAACAAGTTGGCGAGTTCATGTACAGTCTAGTGTTAATATAAAACATTGCCACAACTATGTAAATCAACAATAAGTCAAAAAATCACCACTACACGAGAAGCAATGACATTTTTTGAAGAAGTGATAATATGTTTTTAAACAAAACACTAAATTGATGCCAATGCTTTCCACATTGCTGTCTGTATATTTGCGACACTTGTAAAACTAAACGGAGGGATATATATATATATTGTATATCCATTACCAAGGAAATGCTTATAATAAAAATCAACAAAATAATTGAAATTTTGTTTAAGGCTGTCTGCCGGAAAAAAGATTGTAAGAAGCTGTTTTTGTGCTCCACAATAAAATATTTGATGGTTATTGTTAGATCCATTAGCTGGATCATTTCGAGCGCCTCCATCACCCGCAGATTGAGTACCGCTGCAGAAAAGATTTCACGTTGGAAGGGCCGGAAGGATCCACGTGTGTTGATGGCGTCTGGAGTCCCAAGACCATACCAACGTGCCAACCAAGAAGACATCTGCAGCCGGCTTTTGAGAGATACAGGTAGGCGCTCCCTCCGTGTTGTGTTGTTGCAGTAGTTGTTGCTGATGTCCTGCGGTGTATATTGTGTTGTTGTTTTTGTGTTGTTGTTTTGTGTCTTGATGTGCTACTTTGAGCTGTTGTTTTATGATATACTTTAATTATTTCAAAGTTGTTTTCATAGCTGAGTGTTTCTGATTAGGAAACGCTTGGGTTGTGTTGTTGCTATTTTGAAATTAATGTTTAAGGTAATTGTGAAAGTTTTGTTATTATTATTTGTTGTCACGAGATTGGTGCTGTTACTTTTATGTGGTCATAATATATTGTTGTTGCTTATTGTTGTTTCTTATTGAGATTGTTGATGTTGTTGCGTTTGTTGTTGACGTTATTGTTGTTGTTGTTGAGACGACTTTCAATGGCTTTATAAATCTACCCAGAAGATACATCAACAGACTGGCCCACCCCAGCAACAACAACTACAACAAACTGTCACAGAGCAATAACCGGAGGAAGAAATGATGACGACGATGATGAGGATGATGATGACAACGAAGACGATGATAAATATGATGATGATGCCAATGATAATAATGATGATAATGTGGATGACGATGATGAGCATGTGCACAATATATAAATAACAAAAAACTCTGTTACTATCGCGCTAGTAGGGGTTATAATGAAGAGAGGAACGGAAATAAGGATAGTGTATATAAAGTGATAATAAAACTGGAGATGATGCAAAATGAATCATGATAGTTACTCTACTCTGATAATTTTGTGGCAGTGATTATGTTTAAGTTTTGATAAGAATTTTTATGATGAGATGACAAGAATGGCCTGAAAGTGATAATAAAACTGATAACAAGAAAGTGATAATAAAACTGGAGATGATGCAAAATGAATCATGATAGTTACTCTACTCTGATAATTTTGTGGCAGTGATTATGTTTAAGTTTTGATAAGAATTTTTATGATGAGATGACAAGAATGGCCTGCTGATTGTTAAGAACAACTTGTTTCCGACTATGCTAATCATAACGATAATGAAAATGATGTTAATGCAAAGTTTATGGAAAAAATGTAAGAAATGATGATGTTGGTGATGTTGCAAATTGGAAAATCGCTCACTATGAGTTTAATGATTCATTTTATTTGATCTCCAACTGCATGTATTTTACCATTAATATTTATTGATTTCAAAGCAATATTACTATAGTCGTAAAATATATAATATGTATAAGGTACATAATAATTTATAATATAGGTATGTTAAAATATAAAACTTCAAATGTAATATCTATTCGACCAGTAGTCATGTGAAGATACATATGATTAATAGATAAATACCTATCTTGTATAGATACCTATAATGTATAGATACCATTTCATGTATAGATACTAATGGATGAGGCAGTAATAGTATTATTAAATAATAATAATGTAGATAAATAAATTTAAAATAAATTTAATATTACATTCAATCTAAGTATGTAGTCTTGAAACTTTTGCATAATAAAAGTTGATTGCTTGTGCTCTAGAGTCGAAGCATAGTTAAATAAATTACACATTTTTAAAATTCTTGTTTTTATTTTCTCATTTATGTAAACAAAGCAAGAATTATTCTGTCCGATTGTTTTACTAATAATAAAACGTCGTCTGTATATCAGTATGATATGCTTGTATAAAAAAAATATGATATAATAAATATTATATACATGTATAAATAAACAACGATTGAAATAAAGTATGGTGCATAGAGCAGTTGTTGTTGTTGTGGTTGTTGTTAATATTTTATCACGTCCACATGCTTCGATATCATTCGATAACGCGACTTTCCTGGCTACACGAAACAAATTTGAAGAAAAGAAACAACATTTTATTGTAAATAACTCTAACAGGGGTATTGTCCCTGAACAGCTTACAAATGAAACTGATATATTTTACGCTGACGCAACAGAAGTAAACAGCGAAAAGAACATCGCCGTAAGTTTGTGTGATCACACCCAACAATTCAATAAATCAAAGAGATTGACTACTCGTGTGAAACCCCTCAAAGTCGGCTGCATTTTGTTGAAAACTTTGAAAAAATTATTAGCTAGAACAAAATCACCCATCCATTCAAATGGTGGGGAAGTTACAAATGGGTTCAAGGACACCAACCAAACATCACCGATCAGCATTGTCGACAACATTAACGAGCACCAACATAGAGACGTTGATGACAAAATCGTCAGCAACAGTAACAGTGGCGACTACAACAAACAACACATCGTCTACACGATGAAACAACTGTCAGACTCAAGAGACAACACTTCCAATCCTACTTCAAAATGCATTGCCAAGTGCCAACTCAACGGACATTCGTATGCCGTCGTCGAAGTTTGTGTTTGGGAAGGAATTTTTTCATATTTATCGATGTAAAATATAAATATGTTAAATGATGTTACGATTTCTTTTAGAAGAAATTAAATATATTAATATATATATAAATGTTAATGCGTTCATAATTATGCTAATAGGTATATAAATAAATAAATAAATAGGAACGTTATGTTCCACCCTTTACACACTGTTCACTGAGTCTCAATGCTTAACCTAATCAAAATCAAAAAATGAAAAGAAGATAAAAACTTAATTCCTATTGTTTTGTAGTTTAATTTAAAATTACATTCATAAATAAAAGAAGCTCACGTTCAATGAGAGCCTGTGCCACTGCATAAATGAACTGCATGACGTAATGATGACGTCAGGTTGTGCCGCTGGAGGCAAACGTGGCGAGGGCGGTGAGAGCGGTCATAACGATGGCCGCGATCAGAGGATTGTCATTCTCAACGTTTATTCCGGTAAATTTATTTTTTATTTCGACAAAATTTTTCCAACACAATGAACATTACCGTTAACATCGTCATCATCATTATCAAAACCATATTCGGATACGCCATCATCGTCGTCGTCATAACTTTCATCATTAATATAACTTCCAGCTTGCTCTCAGAATAGATGGGGAGACAAGTGCGAGCGGAAGTGCTACTGCCTCCTCTCTCCATCATCATCCTCTCCATCATTGTCAAATGCTGACAAGAACGGTTTTGTTGATGAAGATGAAGACATAGAGACGTGTCGAGTGCTGCAAGCTGGAGTTGCTTTCAACAAGACAATGCCGAACATTTATTTTATACGTTGGTGATGACGGTGATGTGCGGCAAAGTGATGATGATGACGATAGAGACGATGATGGCAATGATGGCGATGATGTCGATAATGATGACGATACAAAAATGAGAATGATGATGGCGTTGATGATGATGATAAACGAATTTTAATCTGCACTCCGTTTTATCACCCAAGTCATGTTATTGAAAGGCTGGCAACTTATTGTAAAAAATTTAATAATAATAATAATTTTTATAATAATAATAATAATATAAATAATAATAATAATGATGATGACGATGATGAAGATGATCAAACGTCATCACGTACTGGCATCTAAAATAATTATCAGCATACACCAAAATAAAACAGGCTATGATGCTCGTCATATAATTAAAATGAGTACATCAAGAAATAAAATCAAATCAATAAAAATGCAAAATAATAATAATAACAATAATAAATTTATTGTTAATAATATTGAAAAGTTTTAAATAGTAATAAAATTAATACATTGTACATATGCAAGGATGACTTATAATGATGACATTAATGATTTGTAACGATGACAACGATAATAATTTCTAGAGCACACAAGGTTTAAAAAAGTTCTCGTCGTACTTGCATCTGTCAGCTTGCTCATCCTCGTCTTCAACATCACAGTCTACGTGCAATCTCGCTACGGTTATTTTATTATCACAAGACTTTAGTGCAAAAATAACCTAGATTCATTCCATCATTATCCATCTTTTGGCGGTTTTATTAAATTTAATATTCCAAACTTCAGTCCAGTCTGTAATGTCTTCTATTCATTTCTTGCCGGGTCTTCCAACTTTTTTCCTCCAGTTTCTCTTTCATATTAGTACTGATTTTATTTATTATCCGGCGTTTTGCAAGCATGTTTGAAAAGTCCCGGTTTTTTTAATTTGACCTTTTTGCATGCATTGTTTTGTTTTCCAAGCTGGTCTCTCGTGATTTGTTACTTACTTTCAGTTTCTAACTGATACAGAACAATTTTCCGTTGCATTTCAGCTCAAACGCTTCTAACCTCCATCGTTTAATTTTTATTGTTTTATTTATTTGTTTAATTTTTTATTGTTTTATTTATTGTTATATTTAAGTTTTGCGTGCAAACCTGCCACTCATTTTCCAGCAAGATACGTTAAATTTATTTGATCTGTACTTGCTGTTCAGTGGGTCTCTTTAAACACTGCTCCTCTTAATTATGGATCTCGAAACACAATATTCATGCATGAATATCTATGGCTGTATATTGTATTCTATAGTGCCTATAGTAAGAAAAACAAGAGTTCAAAATCAGAGCAAATCAACCAAATCAATCAAATATTGAAATTATTATTATCAATCAATTAATAAATCATTTCCCAGTTTTTCTGAGAAAACAGGAAGACAGAGAGGATTACAACCGAGAGATGGGCATCATCTTATCAGATATCTCAAAAAATTACAAGCAGCAAGTCCTGAAGTGGTCAGCAGTTAACCCAACACCACCAAACACCGCCACTAAAGAAACTTCAGCCCCCTGATCTAACACGAGTTCATTGAATACTACCAGATGATTAAGAACTTGTGGTTAAATTTTACATAAAAACAAAACAATTGCAAAAACATTTTTCAACTTAATCATTCCATATTTTGATGAAATAATATTTCACGTCGTGAGTCGTTAAAATGATGAAGATTGAAAGCAAGATGCCTTCCTTTTGATGTCTCGACGCAGCATCTGCTGTTGCTGGCTCAATACATGTTATTGTCCTGAACCAATCAACCAATAAGCCGAGATGTGTTTGAACTTAGTTTATTACCGCTGTGAATAAATAAAATTTCCCAATACGGCAAATAAATGCAATTACAAATTCTTTGTAAATATATGCATCCATATCAATATCACAACATAAAATTTCAATTATTCAATCAAATAAACATAAGAGCAAAATGAATATTTAATGTAGAGTAAGTGATAAAAATAAATATGTATAAAGTAATTAAATGTTGACTTCATTCTAAAACCTTATTAAATATAGTTTATATACAATTTTCTGCTTATATTTTCAACAAAAATTCATCACTTACCTATATCTACCTACCTAACTATTTACCTAACCGTCCGTCCGTCCGTCCGTCCGTCCGTCCATCCATCCATCCATTCATCTATCGATCAAAATCATTATTCAACATTTCTACCTTTCTCCAATCATGAATCAGCACCATTACTCCCATCATCACATCCATGTTTAAGGGTCCCACCAGGCGTCTCTGCCCCATCAGTCAGTCACATGCAGGTCAGTCCCATCAAGCCATCTTCAGACAGGATACGTTGAATCCTGTTCCTCTGTGCTGTCCAATGAGTCTCAGCAGGTTCTGCTTCTTGACGATGGCTCTCGACGACTCCAGCTCGTAGAGAGTGCACAGGTTCAAAACCACAACCTCCTTCGAATGGTTTCAATCAGTTAATTAATTAATCGGTCGCTAGATTTTATTTGCACGAAGACAAAAACATAGAGAGATTCAAAGACATAAAAAAACTACGAATAACATAAACAAATAGATTAAAAGATATCCATAACTAAATGAAATTGGGTAAAAATAACCTGAAGGAATGTTTTTGGGGACGTGTAGATGATGAGTTCCAACTGTCGGAGGGCCTCCCTCAGTCTGCCAAGGTACAATGCACAAACACACATGTTGTTCAGTGCCTGTGTGATCAGTGAGGTGTCAACTCGGTCGTCATCAATATTATTAATGCTGTCAAGGATGTGCTGTGTGTTATCACGAAATTGTTATGCTTTTCAGTCATCAAGGACACCCTTCAGTCATCAAGGACACCCTTCAGTCATCAAGGACATCCTTCAGTCATCAAGGACATCCTTCAGTCATCAAGGACACCCTTCAGTCATCAAGGACATCCTTCAGTCATCAAGGACATCCTTCAGTCATCAAGGACATCCTTCAGTCATCAAGGACATCCTTCAGTCATCAAGGATATCCTTCAGTCATCAAGGACACCCTTCAGTCATCAAGGACATCCTTCAGTCATCAAGGACATCCTTCAGTCATCAAGGACATCCTTCAGTCATCAAGGACATCCTTCAGTCATCAAGGACATCCTTCAGTCATCAAGGACATCCTTCAGTCATCAAGGACACCCTTCAGTCATCAAGGACACCCTTCAGTCATCAAGGACACCCTTCAGTCATCAAGGACACCCTTCAGTCATCAAGGACATCCTTCAGTCATCACAATTACTTCAACATCGACAAACAATTAGACAATTCCATTCACCGTTTATCTTCATTATTTATGCGATGGTGCAACTTATAAAAATAATTGAAATAAGGCAAGCCACAAATGCACAAATTGAGATGTACCGTTAAATTATTCTTATCCTGTTCAAAGAGATGCTTGAATGAACTGTAGGCCTCGGCATACCTCCCCAAGCTCATGTCGATGAAACCTCTGCGTTTGAAGCAGCAGTTTGTTACGAAATTGTTAAGAAGGATGATTAATTATAATACTGGCATGGAATGTGGTTTAACGCAACCCAAATGGGTTTTTAAAAATATAAGTAGAAGATACCGTGTGGTGAATGTACAAACCTGTTGAGAAACTTTGCCGAGAGGTACTGCTGCTCATTTCGAAAGTGAGAGGGCTGTATGAGGGAGAAGTTCATCTCGGCTCTCTCCACGTCACCCAACTGACAACAATAACTTCATTAACTTCATCATCATTTAAATTAGTTGCAACATTGCTAAATGATATCAAGAAACTATACAATACAAAACATAAAAACAAATAAATATTACGAACAAAGACAAATTAATAATTACAACAAGCAAACAATAGCAATATACTAAACACACAGCAATAAAACGATGTAAATAAGAAATGTAAGCCATTTTCTAAAGCATCGATGTTAGCAAATTTGTAAAAGTGGTGAGAGTAAGAACTAAATGAACCTGCAAGTAAACTCTGCCCATGGCTTCGTGAATGTCTGACTTGTGTTCAACATCCTTGGTCAACAATGACCTATAGGTCGCCAGACAGTTCAAATAGTCCTGCACACGTTTTAAAATTACTCTAATATAAAAATCGTATGAAATATAATAAAATACCTATTTTAGATTATTGTCGTAAATAATAAAACCAGTATGGCTAGAAATAACAAAATATAAGTTGCCAAATATCAGGCAGTAACTAAAACTGTTAGAAGCAGCACTTATAAATAAAAACCTAGCAAACATTAACGAGATTCTATTAAGGAGAAGAAGGAGTAATGATGATGTCATGAAGATAGTGATTGTGATGATAAATAAAATAACGATAAAGATACTGAAATGAGAACGTAGATAACGAAAATGATAGTATCATGGCAAGGTAAATGGTGAAATGGTAAGGTTGATGGTGAAACGACGTGATGAAGATGATAAAATTGTGAAGTAGATGGTGAAAGGACGTGATGAAGATGAAGAAATGCAAGGCACTGAAGATGTAGATGATGATAAAAATAATGAAATGTTAATATAAATAATGATGAAAATGTTGACAATGGGAATGATAATGTTAACAACCTTCATGCTGAGCAAACAGTTAGATATGCAGTACAACAGCCTTGCCTCTCTCTTCCTCCAAATCAACTTACATTCTGCAATACAAAATATACATCAACTTAACTTATGCTAGTGAACTTGTCATGGATTCAAAAAATATTTTAATTTCATAATCACATCATAATTATCACCATCATCATCATCGTCATCATCATCAATCATGACGTACCCTCTCTTTCACTCACTGTTATCTCACAAGATGGCAGCCCATATTCATCTTTATCGGATAACAAATTTTCTTGTATCTGAACAGTAAATATTTCTAAGCATTATGACAAGAACATGAAGAAGGAACACATTGAAAGAGGCGATGAAATAGGAAAAAAAATTATTAAAAAGTTATAATAATATTTGGTTATATTTATTTAACCAAGTTATCATGACACAATGTGTCAGTTACACCAGAGTAAAACCATGCTATAATGTAAATGTTTTTTGAAACAAAAAAACTAAAGATCTCAACTTATTCACTCATCAATTACAGAATCTAGCTGAATAAACGTAATGACAAAATAATAACAAACAAAAACTAGCTTCAGCACAGGCACGCCCATAATAATAATAAAATAATAATAAAAAAAGTATAAATAAAGAATTTCATTAGTAAAATAACACCACTGCTGCAACAACGTTAACAACCTTGTTAACAATGGAGAGCATGTGGTAGAGTCGATCGAGTGATTGTTGGCACCTGCCAAGATGTTGAGGAAGTTCTGCATGCAAGATCCTCATCCCAAACGGAACCATAGAACCTGGGCCAATGGTTACTTGTAATTAGCCAACCAACCAGTCATCCAGTCATCCAGCCAGCCAGCCAGCCAGCCAATCAGTCAGTTAATTGTTTAACTAGATAATTTCATAGATTGTTTCAACAGTTGGGTTGTTTAATAGAAAAAATTACTTATTTGCATGGTTAATCAATTAAATTATCAAAAGTTCAGAGCTCAACCTTTTCTATTAGGAAAAGTTGACTGGTAAAACTCATAGAAGATATCTGGATTGGAAAGGTTCCCAAATGGCTCCCACTCACATTCAGCTGGACCATACAAATTGAGGCGGGCAAGCAAGGACAGTCTTACAAACCAAAGCTACACCATTTAAAAACAAGATGTTATAGGTCATAGGTTGGTACAACATTCTTCAACTGAAACTGATAATTTGCAAAATGAATCTTTTCCAGAAATCTACCTGAAGTGAGTAAGGAGTGTTGGTGGAAATTTGGTTGGCCCTCCTGGCCCCCTGCCCACATGCAGTCAGCAGCTGACCAGTGAGGTCCACCGCTGCTCGCAAACTGTTGGCTTTCTGTTGATGGAAATGCATGTCAGCCCGATGAAATGATAAAAAACAATTACAAACAAAAAAATTAAAACATTAACAAAGTCATCACAATAAAACAGCACCATCGTCAACACAATGCTGAACCAAGAACAGCAGCAAATTTTCATGAAAACTTCCAAAACAGTTTAATAACAGAACCTGTATCAACGCATACACGATGAAATCAAACAATACCAAAAACAAAACACCATCTAACAATCAATTGTTGGAGACCAGAGACATCTTGTGAGACACTGTCAACCTTCAGCACCAACCTCTTTGAGGCCTCGTGCTCACCGATGTGCTTCAGTATCAAATCTCTTATCGGATCACCCTGGTATCGCATGAATTCAAACCATCAACATCAACTACCAAATTAACAATAGCAGCAATAAAAAATAACACTAGTTTTTTTATTTGTGCTTTATTTTGTAACTCCAATCACTTCTATCAGTTATTTGTAACCTTTGTAACAATATATTGTAAACTTTGTAACCTTCCTACCTCGGGAAACCGGGTCTCTGGACGCAAAACGAAGATTGATTTGTAACAATATAGAATTTCTAAAAATAACTGATAGAGCTGATTAGAGCTAAAAAATAAAAATCAATAAAAACAAATTCCTAATTTATTCCAGCGTTGGCTAACAAGTGTTTCCTCAATGACGATGCCGGGCATTGTCAGCTGGTCCATAGGACACGGAACAACAACTTTTGGTCCTTTGTTGCAAACTGTTTTCAATATCTGAACCGTGGAATCAACAGGCAACCAAGCATCATAACTCCTATCCAGCAGAGACGATGATGATGATGATGTTGTTGTTGTTGTAGTTGATGGCATTGTCGTTGTAGTTGATGGTGTTGTTGTTGTTGTTGATGCCGTTGTGGGTGTTCTGGTTAAGGCTAGAGTACTTGGTTGTGATGGTGAATTGATTGTTGTTGCTGTTGATAATGCTAATGAGCTTGTTGATGAAGATGTTAAAATAGGTGTTGGGAATGACGTAGAAGTGATGGATTGCTCCTTTGTGCCAGAGGTTGAAATGTTAGTGCTCACTAAGTTGGGAAAATTAATTTTTTCAGCTGGCTTCACGGAACTCAACTGAGACGTATTCAATATAAATTTTTGCAGTTGTTCAGGTAGTAGTTGTTGTTGGTGTTGCTGTTGCTGATGAAAATGTTGTTGCAATTGCTCAAATTGTTGTTTTGTATGTTGTGTTTGCTGCTCAAATTGAAGATGTTGTTGGGGATGTTGTACCAGTTGTTGTGGCTGTGACTGTAATGACTGTTGTGATTCTAGTTGCCCAGTGTGCTGAGGTTGTAATTGCTGAGGTTCTTGATGTTGGTGGAGGTTTTGAGCTACTTGTTGCGGCTGCAGTGGCTGAAGTGGTTGCTGCAGGGGCTGAAGTGGTTGCTGTTGTTGCTGCAGTGGATGAGGTGGCTGTTGAAACACAGACTGATAAGCCATTTCCATATTAACTTCATTATCATCAATTTTCTCTACAACTGAAGTTTCAAATGATTTCTGAACAGGGGATGGTTTTGAATCATCATCCCTTTTTTTTATGGTTGAAGCAAAAGTTCTCCTCAAATTACTACCATAGTCACTGGTATTGTCAATTTGTTGATCAGTTTCTTGATCAAGCTGGGCTGTAGTGAATTGGTCAAAAAAATTTTTCCCCTCCACATCGATAACATTTGCTGGTGGCTGTAAGGGGTTTTCAGCAAAGAACTTGATCAAACATTTTGTGCTGTCTGTAGTCACAAGTTTGTTTGCAGGCTTGGGTTCTTTATCTTGGAAGAAATTAACATTGCTGGGTGCCTCAGAGACTGGTTTGATGGATTGCAACAGCGAAGCATCTTTGTCCAGCTTGGTAGAAATTTGGGAATTGATAGGATCATTAACTTCAATAAAATTTAAATCATTTGAGATACTGAAAAATTCATCTTCAGGATCATTTTTGTTGTTGTTTGAGTTTGTTGCACCATCTATGATCCCTTCATGCTGGCATTCCAAAGATTCTATTGCAACAAGATCTGTCATAGTCGATGTATTTGCTATAATCTCATTCTCATTGACGTTTTGAACAACACTATCACCCTCATCATCAAATAAATGAAGATTCATCATGGATTCATTTCTACTGTTGATACTGCTATTATTATCAGCATCAGCATTTGAAGGAGCATCCAATAGAATATTCTCTAGAGATCTGTTGACATCAATATCACCTGATGAAACCATGAAATGTCCATGGATATGTTGCTGTTGATGGTGATGGAGATACTGTTGTTGTTGTTCTCGCTCTTCATTGTCTGGAGATAAGATGCTATCAATGGAACTGACTTTTGAAAGTTGCTGATTGTAAAATGGATCCATTTATTCAATGTTGATAATTTCTTTCAGGGAAATATAAAACAAGTTAATTTAATATTTTTAAATAAATTTCGAAATGAATTAATATGTCATATCCATTTAGCAAAAATAAATTAAATAACATCCCATATGCATATTGTATTGATGTGTTTTAACTTTAATTAAGCCTTAAGCCCAAGGCTTAAGCCTAATGGCCTAAGGCTAAGGTATGGTGTAGTCCTTATTTATCTTATAATATAATATAATAATGCTTATACTTATATAATATATATATATATATAGTCTAAAGTGTAGTCTATAAAAGTATAAAATAAACAAATGACTATTAGTATTAATTATTAAGATAAATCTTTTTTCTTAACCGTTAACAAAAAAAACAATAACAAAAAACAATTATTGTAAAAAATATAAAATAAAATAAAGGAGGGCGAATACATTTTAAATTTTGCAGTGAAATTTTGCTTGAAAATGTTAAACTGTTTAAAGTTTAAACAGTTAACAGAATGATAAAATGAAAAATTATTAAAAAAGTACGACATACGATCCATACCATATAATATAATGCACAGGTCTTCCGATATCAAACAAAACTTATTCTCCACGAATACACATGCAAAAATTAAGAACGTTTATGAACTCTGCTACAAAGACTGACCGACCCATCTATTAAATTAACATGTGACCGACCTATATTATAAGCAGTGTTTATGCCGGGATCAGATACGTTGACGAGGGGCGAGCATGTATTTAAGAAAACTTTGTATATGTGTTACGTGTATGCAGCCACCAATATATTAGTACTGAATTAACTTCTGCTACTATTACTTCTGGTACTACCACCACCACTACCAGTACTTTTGAACTACAACATTTACAATGGATACTGCCACTAATTCTAATACTACTACTGCTGCTAAAGCTACTACTATTACTAATACCACTACTACCACGACTATTACTACTATTATTATTACTACTACTTCTACTACTACTGCTACTACTACTAATACCCCTACAACTACTACTACTACAGCTTTACAAAAAAAAAATCATTAAACAGAAAAAAAACTGCTGTTGCTTGAGAAATTTTTTTTAATTTAGAAAAAAAGACCGTTTAAGACAGTTCCATATCAACAGAACTCACCACTGAACGGTGAACATTTTCCCACCTACAATCACCAACCAGTAGAGCTTGTGAAAAACTTGAGCTCACAAGAACGTAAACGTCGAGGCACTGTAAATTTTGCAGGCACAAAAAAATTGTGTAAAAAAATTAAATTAATTTCAATTCTTGACAAAAATTGTGTATAGGATAAGTTTTTTATTTGCAACCAGTGCAAATTTCGCAAAATCAGACTTGCATGATCAAATTTCCGACTACAGTTTTTGCTTTTGATTGAATAATAACAGTTTTTGATTTTGATTGATTTGATGCAGGTAGAAGAAAGAGTTGCAGTTGTCCAATCTCAAATGAATGAACAAGGGTATCAGGTTCTTGTAGCACGCCGAATTTTTTACTTTCGTTTACTTGGTTTACTCGGAAATAAAATTTCCAAAAGGAGTATTTGAATCAAGATTTTCTAATCGTTTCTTTATAATATTCGTTATTATTTGTAACATTTTTTACCACCTCGTTTCATTCTTATAGTACCCATGCATTGAATTACACTAAGGAAATGAAATATAAAGTGTTTGATTTGTACGTTGACTTGGAATTACTTCATTACACTGCAATGATGACGAGTACATAAGTACAAATGTAGTACTTAAGTACAAATGAAAACCTGCACTTAAATACTTATACTTAAGTACATTTTCCATTACTTGTACTTATAAGTAATAAATTTTTCCTGTAAGTACCAGAAAAATTTTAAGCAAAAATAAGATAATGTCAACATTTAAAAATTGAAAACTGTGATGAAAACACACACACACATTTTCACATTGACATTCTTGTTTATCTCTCTTATCAACATTTGTTCTTGTTTAGTCATGGATAGCGGGATGTTAAGATAACCATTGGCTAATTGAGTCATTAAAAGGTGGTTAAGTCACATCACTCTGACATCTATATATCTATATCATAGACTCTACATGATCTATATACACATGCACGCTATATATAGTAGTTATTATATATATATATATATATATATAACAATCCTTATAAATATATGTGTTCACATATATTTATATTGTTCACATATATTCACATTTTGTTCACATTTTAAATATACGTGTTGAAGTGTTTTTGTTTACATTATAAATATATGTGTTGAAGTGACTTTGATGAAAATGGCTGATAAAAAGATGCCTTTAGTAGTTAGGAACTATTTTAATGAAGTAGTTGAAGATGATGGAGATGTTATAGTTGCACTTTGTGACTTGTGCAAGCCAAAAAGACATCTTATTCGTGGACAACATAAAGCTCCATCCAATTTTACCAACCACGTGAAGTTAAATTTGATTTTGATGATATGTTAAAATTGATAAAATGTAGCTTATAAATAAATAATAACAAAAATATAAATTTTATGTATATTATATTTCTATTTTTTTGAATACATATTAATTAATATTATTTTGTTAATAAATCTCGAATTAACTCTCTATTAAATTTCTATTTATTGCATTTTTCATTTTTATATACAGAAGACACATGGTGAAAATTATCTACAAAAGATGCACGAGGAAGAAAATAAATTAAAGACGGGTAGAAAGCGAGGTGCAGATGAAGAAACTACCACAGTTTCAACTCCATATAAAAAACAACAGCAACTTGACTTATTAAATGTATCATCAATATCAAATAAAAAGGTTGAGGATTTAATAATTAATTTTGTTATCAACGACTTGCAACCACTTTCAATTGTGGAAGGAGAGGGGTTTAAAACTTTGATACAGGGTCTGAACTCAAAAGCCCGAGTTATGTGTACCGAGACATTAAAAGGTATTCTGGCCACAAAGATTACTGATATGAAGAAGACTATTAAAGAGACTCTAAAAAATTTTCAATTTGTTTGCACGACTGCTGACATTTGGACGCAACATGCTCGAAGTTATATTGGAGTAACTTGCCATTGGATAAATCCAGATGATTTTAAGTGCAATGGCGTTACACTTGCCTTCCGTAGGTTCCGTGGAATTCATTCGTATGACAAAATTGCAGCCATGTTGAGTGGTTGGAACTGATGAGACCAATTTCACTAGCATTGGACAAGCTCCAAGGTGAGGTTTCAATGGAGTCTTATTTTGGTGCTGTCTTACCAACTATATTTGTTATACAGCGAAAACTGCAATCTTTTACTCCATCGTACACTTCAGCTCTTGTTTCTGCTCTTCAATGTGGCATGGATAAACGCTTTGGCGATATAATTGACTTTAAAGATATTTCAAGCAACAGCAAGATGAGAGCATTTGTTGTGGCTTCGATCAGCCATCCGTTTTTTAAAATCAGGTGGATAGAATCATCAGTTCGTGAGCAAGTTGAAGACTTGTTTCTAGCTGAAGTGGTCAGAATGAGTAATTCTTCAACAGTTTATGAAGACAGAAATACTAGAGGTTGTACTAGTGCAGATTTTTATGGATTCCACGAACCAAGTTCCGAATCACGATCGAATGAAAAAGTTGAAGGACTGCAATATCTTAGTGATCCTTCATATGATATGGAACAACTCAAAAGGTAATCAATATTTTTCAGTAATATATTATATATGTATAATATGTATATGCTTGATTTTCTAATACATTTTTATTCTCAAGTATTAATAACAAATTAATAATTTGCTATTTCGGTTAACAACTATATTATTGTTCCTTAGGTATCCTGCTGTCGCACAAGTGTTTTTGAAGTACAATACCACTATACCATCTGTGCCATCATCAGCACCTGTGGAACGTATATTTAGCCAGGCTGGAATGATTCTCACTCCTAAAAGAAATCGTTTAAGTGATGAATCATTTGAAACTTTACTTTTACTTAAAAAGAACAAACTCTTTTATTGATGTAAATAAATTACTGTAAATAATGAGTTGATTTCTGAGTTTAATAAATTTATAAATATTTCAAATTAACCATGGTATGTACTTAGGTACTTATGTACTTAGTACTTATACTTAGTACTTATAAGTATCAAGTATACAATTTGTTTTGGTACTTAGTACTTATACTTAAGCACTTTTATTACTGAGTACTTATACTTAAGTACATTTTTTGAGTACTTACGTCATTACTGTTACACTGTAATTTTACGCTTTAAACCATCGCTCGCTAGAGTTCCCCTACGTCAATTACAATGGATGCGCTACGTCATTGCTTCTTTTGCTTCCAGTAAAGCGTATGGTAGAGCAGTCCCGTGTATTTAAGTTTTTGAAAAGTATATGCTTTATAGTCACAAAAACCACCTTACGAAAACAAATCTAAATATTTGAAACTCACAAAAATAACATAAAAGCATTGTTTACCAGTACTATTTGAATTTATGAACATCAAGGAAGTGATCATGACCATCGGTGGTGTTATCTGTAATTACGTTGTAGATTTTTTAAATTCCTGCCTAAGAACCGACAGCTTTTTGACAGCAAGTTTATTTTATTACTCTTTCAGGCATTTATGATTATATAAATAGATTTTAAATGATCATAAACCTTTTTACTAGATTTTATTTACTGTACCAGGAAGCTATCAAGCAAGTCAAACGGCTCTCATTGTTCTAATGTTGCACTGCAATACAATACAACATAATTCATACTTTAACAATAATAATAACAAAAATATTGTACAAGAACATATCGATAATAAAATTTTAACCATACTTAAAATAATAATAAAAAAAATATTGTACAAGAACAAATCGATAATAAAATTTTAACCATAATAACGACAGTAACAACGAAAGCCAAAAAATTAAGAAAAATATTAATAACAGATAATCAGTGAAATTTACTCGAATGCCAGGCTTTGTCAACTAATTCAAAAGCTAGATTGCAAATTTACTTAATGATATTAACACTTGCATTGTCCTTGTATTTTCTTTGATGTTTTCAGTAATTTCATTTCAGCGTAGCTTCTTTACTGACAACCTGAATGTTATTAATTGACAAGAATTGACAACAACAATGATCAATTTACTTGTCATTAAATCTTTTAAAATTGGATCGACATTCAGTATGAAGATTGCGCTTGTATGTGCTTATTTTTCGCTGATTGGTTTATTACAAGGTGGGTCGGTACAAATGAAATTTCGTGTGCAACTAGAGATGAATGGAAAGAATTATAACCATTTTTTAAGTTAATTTCTTTTACTATACATTCAATACCTACTACAACTCAGCTCACCAACTTGGCACCGAAAAAATCAATATATGTTAATGCTGCCTACAGTTCATCTACTCCACCAGAGAATGCGGTTGATTTAAAAATTGAATTTAAAAAACTTTGCCCAGACAGGGGATGGCAGTGCCAGGTGGTTACGTGTTGAACTGCTTGAAGAAGTACGGGGCCATATCGTTAGCGTTCTACCCGGGTCTGGACTCTGCTTGTGAGTTCTGAAAAATTTGGACGTTTTATTTACTGAAACTACGTTAATTTTCATGAATAAAATAATCAGATAATCGTTTGAACTGTGGGACTGACAAACAATTTCAACAGCAACGTGACCATAAACACCAATTCGTTGTGCGGCTCATCAAAGAGAAACTTCCTTTCAAACGAGCCTGATAAGTTGAACTGTAGCCAACCATTCCTCCGATCCAGGTACGTAATGCTGCAACAAAACAGCAGTGCCGGTTCATTCGCCTTGGCTGAATTTGAAGTTTATGGAACAGGTGAGTATGACTTCCTGGTTATAAAATCACAAAAGATGCTGAAACATTTAATTATTAGAAACAGCCAATCAAACATAAAATAAATGAATTTTCAGAAATATACGACGATAACTACCTGGGTTGTTACTCAAACGCTGTCAGTATTAACTTGATGTCTAGTGTGGAAACAGTTCAGCAATGCGTAACGCAATGTGATGCTGCAAAATACCAATACGCAGCTGTCAAAGTAAATTTGATATAAATTTCCCTAAGAATATATTTTAAAAACTGTTTATGATTAATTTATTTACTCAATACCTTATAATTTTGATTCACGTGTTTAAAAATATCAGATGTTGCTAAATAGCATTTAAACGTAACAGAACGGTAAGATGTGTTCCTGTTTGAATTGGATATCCCTGCCATCACCTCTTAGATGTTCTTCGTCATCCAACTGCCAACAACCATGTTCTGCGGACGGTTACTTCTGCGGTGGAGTTGATTCTTATTCCATCTACAGCGGTCTGTCGTCCAGATTCATTTTTCTTAATCTTCATGAACGTTATCATGTCAAAATATCACTATCCTATCACATTCTAAAAACTGGAATTTTTATTCAAAAAATGCAAAGGTTATATAAAAAAGCTTTTACAAACATTTAGTTTCCACAACTCCGTGATAAATTAAAAATAAATATAACTATTTTATTGCAAAATCACTACTATTAAATTCTGACGTTACTTTATTTTCCTAAGTTGTTAACATGCAATTATTTTACAGTGACGAAGTGTTCGTACACCCAATCTTCAGCACAAATGACTGCAAGTCAGTGTAGCATAGAAACGCATTGCTCAGATGGGTTGTCGGCCAGCTTGGGGCCTTGTAATTCGCAGAAATGCGTGAATGGCTGGTTTTCTGATGCATGCGATCTCAGAGGTTTGCTAAATCTACTTTATGTGTTTGGTTTGAAATTCATTTTATTTCTGCTTGTTTTTATTAGAAGAGACTAATCTTGCACATTTTATTAATAACATTATTGTTAAAACATTTAACAAATTTCTATACAATAAATATATTTTAATATTGTTGACACAAAATTTGATCTAGATTGCAGCGTAAACAACGGTTTGTGTGGCATTCACAAGTGCGTGTTGACCATGGGTGGTGCCATCTTATCTGAATGTCAGTGCTTGGAAGGCTACACAAAAACTACATATCGGGACGACTGCCAAGGTCTGTTCGCTTGAAAATAAAACAATTGTTACTGTATACTAAAAAAATTAACCGGTTTTTTCGAATTTTTATTTTAAATAGACATAAATGAATGTTTGTATCCGTCGGTACACAAATGCAATGCTCTGACGACCGCCTGTACGAACACAAATGGTTCTTACGAGTGTTCCTGCATCAACGGACTCAAAAAAAGCTCCGATTTCTTCAGTTGCCAGGGTTAGATTATTCACATTTTATTTCATTTTAATTTTTAATTTCTAAAGTAAAAATTGAAAAAAACTACGAGTTAAAAAACATTCCTAAAATATCGGGTTCAGAACTGGTCGATATATTACAAGAAATTTAAATCAAAAATTAATATAATCGACTTGCAGAACACGTAACAGATGTCGCCTTCAACTCACCAATATACGCCAGTTCGACATATTCTTCTTTGTACCAAGCTAAAAACGCGGTCGATGGGATTAAAGGAGTTACAGAGAACTTCGCCAGCACGGGAGATGGAAGTGCAGGATGGTACGTTGTGGATCTGCTGAAGAAGTATCGCGTTATCTACACCGTCGTCTACCCGCGTTTTGATTGCTGCTGTGAGTTTTGAAATTTCAGTATTTGCGAAGAATGAATTAGTTGTTTGATGACGATGTTAAAACTTGCTACGAGGGAATGAGATAAGGATGGCAAAAAATTGGGCGCGTCGTGTCGTTTTTTTCTTACAAAATGCCAAAACTGTGTCACTGTGACTTTCATAATCCTAACAATTAGAAGGCTTTATTCACATTTTTTTGGTAATAAATTTATTCAATAACATTAATTTAGAGTAAAGTAGGGTAAAAACTTAGACTTGATTTTATTGGTTTTTTGTGTTACAGGGTAAATACCAAAATAGTTTGAGAAAAGTTCAACCCATTTTTTGATTTAGTTAAATATTTTAAAACAGGTTTGTAATTATTTGTTAAATTTATTTATTTATAATTTTAAACTGGTTACAGTTTAACTAAACTGTCCACCATTGCATACATAAATATACACGTGCAATCACACATACAGTTGAGCGTCTCCGTGGTTATTCTGTTGGACTGACAAACAGTTTCAACAAAGTGACGATCGTTAACAATGCACTGTGCGGAACATCAACAAGCAGTTTTTATTCAAATGATCCAGATAGGTTGAACTGCAACAAACCTTATTTGAGGTCCAGGTTTGTGGTGTTTCAACAGAGTGACGTTTCAGGTCAGTTCAATGCGGATGAGTTGGAGGTCTACGGCACAGGTCAGTTGTTTGAACGCTTGTAAGTATTATTAATTTTTATTATTTGTGTTTGTGAATAATAAAATAATTTTTGTCATATTTTATTTAGAGTTTAGTTTCAAAATTGTTTTTCAAAGTTTCATTCATTGATTAAATATGATATAAATATTTTCATTTTCATAATAAGGAAAAAATAGTAGGTGGGCTCAACAACGGCTCTTCTATACACACTTATTCAAAAGATTATTTTATTTCAAGCTTTAAAAACCCATCAAACCAAAATATTTTCTATCATTAATTTCGAATTCAATTCAACTTACCACAAAAATTTTATCCTAAGTTTTTAAATATTTATTTTTCTTGCGTTAAATTTTGGTTACGTCATCGCACTTACCATTTAATAAATTATTTAAACTAATGTAAGAACATAAACATATTTATCAGAAATTTACGATGACAATCACTTGGGATGTTATCCAAACCTCATCAGTGTATTCAACTCGATTGTACAAACAGTTGGTCACTGCATCACGCTTTGTAGCTATAGTAAATACAACTATGCAGCATTCAAAGTGCAGTTCAACAAAATTTTTTTTTGCTTTTTAAATATTTTTAAATAATTTTTTTAGGATTAAAAAAAATACTTGAAAATACAACAAAGTTTTTCAATGATTCTCAATAGAACGGGAAAGAATGTTCTTGTTTGAGTTGGATTTCTTTACCAATACCTCTCATACCCCTCATTTCTTCACCACTGTCCACCTGCAACCTGACATGTGCTTATGATGGATATCTGTGTGGTGGCATCAACTCATATTCCGTATACAGTGGTCAGTAGTTTTAAAAGGGTTTTAGGAATTCGACGATTTTTTTAGCTTAAATAATAATGTAAAAATTTGTTAAAATTTGCATGGTTTTAATTCCTCTTTATTTATTTCGCCATCAACATTTTGTTCAGTTCAAAAGTGTCAATACAGTCCTTCCTTCACTCAAATTTCTTCTAACCAATGCAACATACAAACTCATTGTTTGAACGGAGCTTCAGTGAACGCTGATGTTTGTAGCCCACTGATATGTGCAGATGGCTGGTCTGCTGATGCGTGTGATGTCAGAGGTCGGTTCAGAATAACTGGATATATATTTTGTTGAAAAAATCTTTTCAAACTACAAAATTTAATTTTTCAAAATGTTTTTGTGCTTTCCAGTTTTCCAGTTTCCAGTCAATAATTTGACATTTGTAATAAAAAGTTGGGTTTTTTATCAAAATGTTCATATTGAAATTTTGAAACTTCGTCACCCATTAAGACTGCAGCATGAACAACGGCTTGTGTGGCATCCACAAATGCGTGTCGTCCTACGCAAGTGGGACCCTCATATCTGAATGTGAGTGCTTGGACGGATACTTCAAAGCCACCCACAGAGATGATTGCCAAGGTTGGTTCGCTAACTTTAAGATTATTTGATTTTGACATTTTTAGAAATGAATCAAACATTTTCTTTTTAAAAAATGAAGAGACAAAGTCACTAAACATAGAGAAGAAAATATTGATTACAAACTTGTAAATGCTGATGCTGAAAAAAAAATTTGAAAAACCGGCATATTATTCCTTAAAGTTTGTTTGAAAATAAATTAGTAAAAATTAATTGTCGAATAGCATGTAAGAAATGTTCCACATTACCAATAATATGGGCTGTCGAAACAATTTTCAAGGATGACAAATACATAATTTTGTGCTCCAAATAGTTTGATTAATGAGTTAACCAACCATAAAATTAATAGCGGTAATAATCATAACAATCTATTTCAAACCTTAATCACTACGCAAGAATTAAAAAAATATTATTTTGTTATAATTTGTTTTCATATAATGAAAAAACTTTTTTTTGTCCAAAATCAGCAACTCAAATAGCATTAATAATTGTTTATTAGTTGAAATAAATTTGAAATCAAAATTAATAAAGTAAAGTTGAGCCCGATTTTGAACAATTATTATAATATTCTTTGAAACACACAAAGATATAAACGAATGTGTGTATTCCCTGATGAATAAATGTGATATTGTTTCAACGACTTGCCTCAACACGGTCGGCTCCTACCAATGTCCCTGCTCCAGTGGCTATCGAAGGACTTCCGATTATTATAAATGTCAAGGTTGGTTGATCGCCAAAAATTTGTTTCTACTTTAACGATAATCATGAAAATAATCCTAACATTTTTACTGTCACTTCATTCATCCATCGATTTCAATTTAACTTAAAAAAATAACTACACGTACTCTGCCGACACCAACTAAAATTAATTTTTTTATATATATGAAGATATCGATGAATGTTTGAACCCTTTAACGAACGGATGTGATGGCGGCTCCTCAACTTGTGTCAACACTCTTGGATCCTACAAATGTTCTCAGTTCCAGTTTAAATTATTTTTTATTTCTCGATGTTGAATTAAAAGTTTTAACAAATTTAATGTTGTCAAGCAACAAATATTTACACATGAAAAATCACTGTAAATAAATTTTTCTAAATGTTGATAGTGCAGCAGTGAATATCTAAACTAATTTAACACGGTTTGTCATTGCCAGGTTATGCAACGAATTTAGCACTGAGCAAGCCCATCTATGCAAGTTCCCTATACAATACTCAATTTCCAGCTAAAAACGCCAACGATGGAATAAAGAATGGAAGCAACATCTTTGCCAGCACGGGAGGTGGAAGTGCGGGATGGTACGTTGTGGATCTGCTGAAGATCGCGTCATCTACGTAGTCGTCTACCCACGTTCTGACTGCTGCTGTGAGCCTTTGAAATTTATTACTTCAGGTATTTTTTTAAAGAAACATTGCACATATAAAATAATCAGATTTTCACTTGGACGGATACTCAGTGGGATTGACGAACAACTTCAACAACAACGCGACGATAAGCACAAACTCATTGTGCGGCGCATCAAAGGAAAAGTTTTTATCGAAAGATCCAGAAACACTTAATTGCACCAAACCATATTTAAGGTCCAGGTATGTAATGTTTCAACAAAGCGCCAGCTTTGGTAGACGAATTGGAAATTTATGGCACAAGTGAATTTTTATTTTGTACCTTTTACTTTTGTTTTTGTTTTAAATAACAATTTTCAATAACTTTTGTTGATTTTATCCATGAACAGAATTCACATGTTTAGTTACAACTTATATACAAAACCTACAAACACAACACTTAACGAATGGTACCACAACATGAAACTTTTAGATATATTTGATGACAACTACTTGGGGTGTTACTCCAATGTGACGAGTTCAAACAACAGCTTCTATGTTGCATCAGTAGGCCAGTGCATAACGGTCTGCAGGGCTAACTTCTCTCAATATGCTGCTCTCAAAGTGAGTGTTTACCAACGTTTTCCGTCTGGTTATTATTTGATCAGCCATTATTGAACACTGGATAGTAGAGATTGATTTTGTTGTTTTATTTTATTTTGTGTTAAAATTTTGATTCTTTAATTGCTTGCTGTTTCTTGTTTGTCAAAATTTTCCAGCCATATATAAAAATAAATGAAATTATTTTTTCAAATAAACTTGATTCAAAAATTCAATTAAACTCAATTAAATTAAATTTTTTGCCAACTTCTACCTTTTCATTTATAACAGGGTGAAGAAGAATGTTTTTGCTCAAATTGGACAGCACTACCATCGCCTGTCAACTGTGTTCCAGTATCCAACTGCAACCTCACTTGCGCATTTGATGGCTACTCGTGTGGCGGCTCCAACTACTTCTCTCTCTACAGTGGTCAGTCATCAGCGCTGATTGATTTTTAATTTTCAACGGTCATAAATAATAATTTGTAACACCAAAAGTGCATTTCAGCAGCGGATATTTAAAAGTTTAATTTAAATAAATAAACAAATATTTTTTATGATTTTTTCTGACCCTTTAAGCTTTAATAGGCTTCTGATTAGAGGTTTGAAAATGAATAAATAAATTAATAAATATATGCAGTTGTTCAATTCGCAAAATTAAATTGCAATTTGAACAATGCCTGCATGCAGTAATATTGCTTCCTAAACAACTGCACATCAGATAGTCTCAACCCAATACATCAAAATTATATATATATATGTGTGTGTGTCTGTGTGTGTTGTTATATTTGCCTGTTTTATGTTTGTCCGTGCTAGAAAATATTTTAGCTAAGTATTTTACATACCATTTACAAAAATTATCTGAAAATATCAAACACGTGAAATGCTATCAATAGACTGCAGTGTCAACAATGGTCCCTGCAGCATCCATAACTGCGTGATGTCCAACGTAGATGGTAACTACCTAGCTGAATGCCAGTGCATGCCAGGATACCACAGAACAACGTACAGAGATGACTGCAGAGGTTCGTTTGAATGTTTCTGTGCTGCTTGTCTCTGTGGTACTAACTCACGAAAGCGTCAGATAAAGTTGAACAAATTATTTTCTGAGAATGCACGTATACTTCCTGTCCAAACGAAAGTTTGATGTGTGTTAACACAATAGGATCATTCGAATGCCAAGGTATCAATCACTTTAATTGAAATTGTCTACCTTCAAAATTCTAAAAAAAAAGTTAAATATTACCATCACAAAACAAAACAATTTTTTTAAATTATCGAACTTTCAACCAATTGCGTACCCATTACTTATTTTTTGTTATTGGGTAACAGTTTATTTGCTGTATTTGAATAAAATTTTAAAAGCTTCATCAAAATCGAAAATCGTTGGAGGAGTGATTGGGGGTGTTTTTGTCTTCCTGCTGCTATTTGGTCTGATTGCCACCATCGCTTACATTAAGAAAACAAACAAGAATTGGTTAGTTTGAAAAGGTCTTCCTTATAATAAACAAATGCAAGCAATTCTTTTACTGATCACAAGCATTTTCAACAGTTTCAAAAACAGTTTTTCTGGCCTAACCTTCCAAAGACCGAGAAACAGTATTGGTAACTGATATTTTTAATTTAGAAAATAAAAAGGAAATTTTAATAATTCCTAACAAGTAGTGAATATTAATTTACTAAAACAAATTCAAAGTTGACGTCGAATCTGAAGTTGCAGCAGCTTATAAAACAGGAACAAGTTTAATAAATGACGCACAAAATAATCAAATGCAACTCGCGGTAAACATTTCAAATTAAATTGCTTTAAATTAACAATTCCACATTGAATTAAGCCTTTCCTTATATATGACAGGGGTGGGCAAACTTTTTGCTGTGAGAACTATTTTACCTTTGAAGGGTTGCATTTGTACTTAAATAGCAAATTTTTTTGACCCGGGAGAGAAATTTTTAAGATCTGTGGCTCCTTTTTTTCTTTTTTTGTCATAATGTCTGACTGACGACCTTTTTTGGCGAACAAGGCCTCGCGGACCGCATAAAATAGCTTCGCGGGCCGTAGTTAGCCCACCCCTGATATATGATATTATGTATTATTGAAAATGTTTAAAATTTTCAATTAATTAATGAATTATTCATTTAAATTAAATTTCATTCAATAATCCAAAAGTCTTCTTCTTATGCTAACATACCGGACAACATTTATGATAAAACATGCAATGGCTATGCAAACTTGAGTAAGTCATTTTTTAATCTCAATTTTGAACCAATACTCTAATAGTCATTAATTGATCAAGACCACCAAAATGAAGAAACGTATGAAGTTCTGAAAAATTATTTTCCAAATTCAAGTTACATTAAGGTTTATTTTTCACTATCACGCATTCAACTAAATATACTCAAAATGTATGAAACATTCTGAATAATTAAATTAAACTTTTATGACTACAACAGAGCTACAGACCGCATGCTTATAGATTTATATCTATCCAATGTTAGAAATATTTCTTGAAAAATTGAGAAACTTATCAAATTTTTAATAAAAATTAAAATTATAAGAAGTTATCAAATAAATGCAGTTAGTTTTGTTTTAAGATCCTGAAGAATGTCTGGCAGACAGTTTCTAGAAGATGGTATGTGACAATGATGTAGGAATCGTCGTTATACTGGTTCACTCGGTTGAAAAAGTAAGGCTATCTTGCTTTCAGTGACGCACACCTGTTTTCTTAAATTTAACGAATTGGGAACATATTTGAGAAAAATAATGTTTCAAATGTTTGAAGAAAAACATTTTGCACAACTGAATTTTTTATTAAAACTCTGCATAAATAATAATTAATTTAAATAAAAATATACCAAACAGTAAAAAGATAAATAAAAAATAAATAAATTATAAATTGTAAAAAAACATATAATAAACTACGTAAACATCAAAAATAACATCCCAAAGAAAAGTCATCATCAATATTGGCCTGAAAGAGGAACCATGCGATTGAGAGCGACCAACAACGAGACGGAAGAGAGCATTTCAATAAGGTTTCACAATCTGACCAAGTGGCCAACGTACGAACTGAGAACTTTTGCCGTGAATTATGTAGGTCTGAAATGACGAGTTTGAGTAGAAATCGCACATTTATTACTCAAGTTATTTGGTTATAAGTTTTAATAAATTATTTTGCAAGATGTCAGAGCAGAAGTTTGTGAGCCACATGTGGTACACTTGCTGGCCTGAGCAAGGACAACCTGAAAATATTGGCAGTCTTCTCAATTTTCATCATCATATGAAAACACTTTTGCAAGAAGGTCCGAAGAAGAATAATTCCTTTTTCCATATATTGGTTCATTCAAGGTGAATCAACAAGAAGATTTGATGTCATTTGTTACAACGAACGTCTTATCATTGCTTATATAAATTAAAATATTTCATAAGAAACTTATTAAATGAACACTTTAATTTCGAAATCACATTTCAATCTATCTGAAAATTGTTTATACAGCGTAACAGCTGATAGAAGCAGTACCTTCATAGGCATGGATTTTCTGTTGGAACGATGTGACGATGTTGGCGCAGTGGACGTGTCGCAGTGTTTGTCATTTTTGAAGTCTCCAGACAATGAAGTTGTTCTTTCAAAGGTAATAAGGGTTTTTGAAACATTTTTTATTTCGTCAACTGCTCAAATACCTACTTTCAATAAAAATTATGTCTTCTATTTTTTACTAGGCTCAGTGCAACTTTCTAGAAAAAATGTTGATAGCTTATAGTATACTAGGACATACAACATGCTACCCAGCTGACGATGATTCGTTTTTAAAATTTGTCAGTGACAATAAATTTGTGAGTTCTGTTGAAGCACAGCACAAAGTATTTGAATAGTTTTCTAACTAAATTTATCATTTGGATGTTTTAAGTTTGTTAGATGTATCACGCTATGTTCATTTACGTTGTTATAACATTCATGCATAAGCATACAACATCATGGTAGGTTGGGAAAGTCATACAAATTGTCAATAAAAACTTTAGCAGCTAGTGGAAGATTAATAGCAAAACAATTTTGTAAAAAAATTGAAATGAAAAGTTAAAAATAATGACTGAATTAATTCGTCATCAAATTGAATTTCATATGCTTGTACAAATTTTTTCAAAGTCACAATTTAAATTAAAATATTTTAATATGTGTTTATGAACCTCGAGGCACATCATCACTTCTCATTTAAATACCAGACAACAACTTTCAGCCAACAAACTTATCTGTTATTAATTTGAATAAAACTTGAATGTCGTATCAGTGGTTTGAAAAGTCTTTTAATTTTTGTATATATTATTTATATATAATTAAGTTTTAAATAGATCTACTAAATACAATTCAATTTGTTGTAACTTGCAATTCGAAAAAAATCCAGATGATAGTCATCAACGACTCAGATTATTACAAGAACGCAATGGGTTTGTGAAAAATATTTCTCCTCTGATGAATTTGTACACACGGTGTTGATGACTTTCTGCTGGTCATACTGATTGCTTGCTATATTTATTTTTATTTACATTGATTTGTTTCTTTATTTTATTTACATCAACCCAGAAACTACAAGTGCGAATCAACCTTTTACTAACGCCAGCCGGGTGATACAAATTTTTATATTTTCAAACATTTTTCATTATTATTGGGTCCACAGACTTTTCATTATGAAGCAATAAATAAACTGTAACTAATTTGCAGTGTTTTATGAAACCGAACGCCATTTTAACATTTGAACTGACTGAGAGTATAACGGGGGATGAGCTGTTTGAAAGTGTGCTTGCAAACACACCCGTCATTGTTCTAATAGAGTCTGACACTTTGAATAAGGCAAAGATTTATTTCGAAAATATTTTTTTTATCAAGATGTTAAAACGTTTGTTAAAAAAATTTGTTAAAATGAAAAACAATTAGTTTAATAAAAAAAGCCAAGGATGATCATTTCACAGGTCTTGAAAGGTCTCGTACCTAATAGAGGGAGAGTGAAGAAATATGATAAATTTGTTCTTGAAAACTGTACTGGAGAGAAATTGCAAGATCACCATATTTATGCGAGCTCCAACATTATTAGCGAAAGAGCAACCATTTTGAAAGTAACAAAATCTGTTTGTGAGGTTGCCAGTGGCAATCATTTGTACGAGAAAGCCAATGTGAAATATCGATACATCAGGATCTACACACTGAAGACGTTGGACGAAATTGAATCATTGTATAATTTGCTAAAAAATGATTTAAAAAACATGGGGGCTCCAACTATACCGGTTTTGTACCAGTGCGTATCTTACAGTTAAATGTTATTTACGTATGATATCTTAAATTTATTTTTATGTATTTAATTCAATAATCGTAAATTTCCGTTTAGTAAATAATTAAAATTTTGTTGCTGAATATAAAACAACTTGATTTGTTTCGCTTTCGGTAGCGCTGCCTCGTGTATGAATATAATCGAAACGTTGGCGATGTTGTCATTGTTGGAAATGATGGAGACCCACCATCAAGTAGACATCTACCAAACAGTTCTCCAACTACAATGTTGCAGCAGCAACGGACGATACGATAGGCGCGATGGCTACAGCTACAACAACGATGAAGCCTTCATAACAATGAAGGGGTACGTGGAAATTCATCAGGTCGTCAATAGAATCATTCAACAAAAACTTTCGTTGAAGCCTTCCATCACCAGCGGTCACATCAAACCATCCAACCGCAAAACTATCTTCAGCTAAATGTTTTAAAATTTGTTCGTGTTGACTCAAGTAGAATCAATCTGTCATTTTTATATTTGCCAAAAATAAAGTATTTTGTTTCCAAGTAGCTTAGGATTATTATTTCGTTATTTAAGCCATGAAACTTGAAAATCCAATTGAGACAACAATTGGCCATATTTTGGAAGCTTATAGATTTGTTTACGACAAATATATTTAATACTTTAGTATTAATAATATTCTTAATCCATTTTTGTTCTTTGTTCTGAAAATCATTTCACAATTTTAAGCTTTAATTTTTTGAAAAATCATTTTTTTCTTCAACATGAGTTAACTAGTTAGTGTTTACGATGTTCCAGCCACAATGCATGTCGCCACACCATATTGATTAGAACGGTGTTGAATTATGGTAATACTGTTATACTGTATTGCGAAAATGTGAAGAATTCTTTCAACGATTCAATAATTGATGGCAAAATTAGGCTAAAATACCTTTTAATGATGAAAAATTTTTAAGAGTTCCAAGTAATAAAATTTAAATTATTTCTATTTTCAAAATAAAATAAGATTGAATGTAATGTAAATTTCAAAAAGTTGAGGCCGTTTGGAAAGCACAGAAGAAACAAATCAAGCAGATCGCACAGCCGGATAAGATTTCCATGTTGATGGGTCTCGTTTTTATTTATTTATGACAGAATTCGCCAAAAGACAATGATTTATTGATTAGTTTCAAATAATTTTATTTAAAACCAGCTGGCATCGACATCTTTTTGTTCATAATTCCTTGACTTGTTCTTTTAAGTTATCAATAAATTTTTGTGGACTAAAATATGTAAAACATTATCGTCGTCATCACTTTCATTACGTTCATTAAAATTTTCACATGTTAAGTCAAAAAGGAATAAATAGCCATGTCGATAATTTGATCAAAACAATAACAATGAAAGACGTTACGTGTATGCAATATGCAACATAGGCACGTTGTACCGGTACAACATCCTCATCGCCATTAGACAAAACTATACAGTCAACACGTTCACTATGACAACCTCCATCACCATCATCAGTAATTATCGCATCATCAACAACCCCATCTTACATATACTCCATAAATAGCGCAAACAGCCAACACAACGCAAAACAAAACAAAACATGCAGATTGAAAAAAAATTAATTTTTTATTTAAAGGAATTGTTCTACATCGAGCAATTTAAATTTATGTCCAAACGTTATGAGATTTAACTAGAATCCACTAATGCAATCATACATACATACATACATACATTCAGACATACATACATTCAGACTTACATATATACATACATACATTCAGATCTTAATACTATTATAAATTCAAAAATTAACATAGGCTTAAAACTTAATTTTGAAAAATGCGAGTTGTATATGAACAAACCTATTACACTTAACCTTAAATATCCAATTAAAATTCTTGGAAAAAACGAGATTGATTTTCTAGGCTCAATAATTTTTCCTGGTGAAAGCCAAAAACATATCCATATCTAAAAAATTTGAAAACTTTAAACTTATCACCCAAAGGCTAAATATCATCAATAAACATGATGCAATGGTCCTTCTATTGCAAACTGCATTTTTGCCTCGTCTTGTTTATTTTTTGAGAACATCCCCACTGTTGGATGTTTCGATCCTCAATAGTTTTGACGATCATCTCCGTGACGCGTTCCAGTCCATCTTCAATATAACACTCGATCAAAAACATTGGTTGCAGGGAACGCTGCCTATATATGTTGGTGGCCTGGGTTTGGGTTCCGCGGCTGAACTGGCACCTTCTGCCTTTTTGGCTTCTGCTGCTGCTGCCACGGTGACCCTCCAGGATCTGATGTTGCCGAGGGATGGGATTTATGTCGATAACTTCAGAATGCAAGTATACGATATGTGGCGCGCCACCAACGGAGATGTGGTTGCGTTTGAAAACCCCTTGCAAAAACACTGTCTTATGTCTTAATAGATCAGTTGACCGATTGTTACAAATGAATGGCTCCACTTTTAACAAGTCCCGAATTATGGTGTCAAAAGCGAGTTGGTCTCCGCCTGGTTGAGGGCGCTACCCAACACCTCCTGCAGCACTAGATTGGATGACTCCTGTGTCCACGTGAGTCTGGGTTTGGGACTTGGTGCCCAGATCGTCATCGAATACGAGTGTGCATATGTGGCAAGAGTTGATGAACTCGGATAACATAGTCTTTCTTGCCGTCTGGACCCTGGAAGACAGGCCAGACATACGGCTGTCAATGAATACCTAGTACGATGTTTCTAAAAGGCTGGTATCCCAGTTATAAAAAAAACCCATGGGTTTGATAATGGAAGAAGCCTTCAGGCCTGATGGTTACACGATGGGCTCAGGGACGGTCCCCGGTTTGGGACGTTACCTTTCCCCACACCATGGCTGACCGATAAATCGGTTACACTTCAGTGGAGGCGGGCACCACTGCCCTTAAAGCGTCCAATTTTTAAAATGAAATATACGTTTCATTAAATAACATAAGCAAAATATTTCAACCGATTTTCATCGAAACGTTCGGACCAACAGATAACCACACATCATTATTCATTAAAGAATTAATAGGAAAAATAATTAATATAACGGGTGACCCTAATGAATGTAATTATTTAAAACAAACCTTTTCACTTTTATTACAAAAATTTAGTTCTTTTTGAGTTCTTGATGGAGCTGCTAGATACCTGACTGTGCGAGACCAGGGACATGAATATAAGTTGAACTTGGAAACGATTGCATGCCTAACCATGGCTTGTTCATCAAAACGGGTTCATACATACATACATACATACATACATACATACATACATACATACATACATACATACATACATACATACATACATACATACATATATACATACAAACATGCATGCATACATAACATACAGTACACATAAACTTTTTATCGTACAACTGTGCCAAACAATATTAACGAGTAACATAAATCAACTAAAGTAAACTGAACATTTTTATTTTTGACGCCACAACACGTCACGTGGGTGCGTTTGAAATTTATTCATTAAAGTAATAAATATGAAACTGCCTAAGTTATATGTTAAATTCCACAACTTCATGCAGGTTCTATGCTACGGGATTGGATTAGACTGGCTAGGCCAGTGTTGTTGGTATGAAATTAAAAAATAATTATAATAAAAATTAATTTGATGATCAACAGCAGTAAACATTACCATGTTGACGACAATAATGAAAAAATTAATTTAATAATGTTAACAATAAAAGTAAAAAAAGGTTTGGATTCAATTGAGTTGAATCAATTTAAGAGAAGAAAAAGTAACTTTTATGAAAGTCAAACTGTCGGAAGGATTGGAGTATCAGCCTTCAATAAGAATTAAAAGCTTTTTAAAACGTGAAGTCCAAAACTTGTCACACTGTCAAAATTTTAAAAACAACTAAAACTTTCATTTCATTTCTTTTCTGATTGACTGCATCACATCGTTAGTTGATTTTGTTCTGAACATTCATGTCGTCCATGCACTTGCCGTCATAAATCTTCATTAATCCGCCCTGCTGCCTTTAAACAGGATAATTTTTACGAGTTGTAAACGCCAGCAACTACATTAAATTTGCCGCGCGTGTCCGTTGGCCCAACAAAATTTTTTGTCATTTTGTTTGCTGAATTCTATTTTTTTGGTGTATGGCTTAAATTTACTTGAATTGGAGCGTCATGTTTTTTTAAAATAAAAGCTAAATCGAAAATTTTTTTTTTCCAACAACTAATCCAGATTTATTTGGCACCTGAAACTTTATTTTAAACTTTGTAAATTATTATTAATCTTTTACAAGAATTCGTCAATCAATCATATTTTTGAGGATGAAGTTTAAATAATGAAAATTAATTAAACAAAAATAACATAAAGTTATTTAACACCAAACGGTTTAGTTGAAACTTTCAATAAGATATAACAACAGAATAGTTGAAAAAATAAAGCCTCTTAGAATTTATGGTACACAGTTTTTTATTTCAATTCCTTCACAACATATGATGCTACTCATTTAATTTATTTGCTAATCAGGATTTTAATTCCGATATCATTTATATAAAATTATTTCCAAGTTGAAGAGAAAGGACAAAAATATATAAAAGTAAACGCAAATTTCGTAAATAAGAAAATTGAATTGATAACAATAGTTGAAAAAGTTGTAGAAATATTTTCAAACTACGTTGAATGATTTTCAATAGTTCATCGCAAAATGACGCGCACATCCACAGTACTTCAACCGTGCCAGTCCAACACCTACCGCACAAGCATGATGGAACTTTCTTTTTAATTTTTAAAGGATTACCTTTCATGTCGTTGAACTGATTGGTTGACATGTCGTTGAACTGATTGGTTGAAACGGCGCAAAGGTTTTTATTTTTATGATAGATCGGCCTAGATGTTAGCCAAAGCGATTCATCATATTTTTGTTCTACGTTTCAACACTACACATACATAGGTATACTACATATACCTACTCAAGTGTTTTATATTTCACATTTATGTTTTTCATTACTTGACGGTTAATTTTAAAGATAGTTTTTACAATCTATCAAATAAAAAAGTTGAATGCAAAGTTATATAACTTTCGTTGCTGCTTTACGTGTCGCCAACAAATAGCTGGGATATTTGTTAAGTTGTCTTGCCTACGTTCTACGTTCCGAACAACTCGAATTTCTAGGGGCTGATAGGCGCCAACTTCAAGGTGGGTGGGCAAAAAACTTGTTGACCTGCAATAATTTTGATTTAAAAATTCAACTTTCCAAAACATAAATGCCCATTCGTTGTAATGTGACTGCGCAGCGAGAGATGTTGCTATAAATCAAAAAAAAGAATATAATTTTATTTAGATTTGCAAATTAGATTTGTTTACGAAGTTGAAAATTTTTGTATTTCTTGTAGAGTTTTATAGTATTTTAAAATTTTGCAATCTTTTCGTGAAATTGAGGTTACTGGTGGTAAATTCTAAAAACTACCCTACCCCATATTCTACGCTGCTAAATTATTTAAGACGAAATAAACTGTTAGAAAAAAGTTGTTGACGCTGATGTTATACTATTGGAAAGGTGCGTTGGCTATAAGAATGATTAATCTACAAGGCAAAAATGATGAAAGACAAAAAATACTAAATGTATTGTTATAATACTCGCTGTCGTAACCGATTTACGATGCGACGGGTTCAAATCTTCGATTGAATAAAATACTCAAACAGTTATTAGTTATTAAGCTTTATTTACAGAAGAAATCAACTAATCGTTTATTTCTAGCAAATTTAAATTAACGCAACAATTAACTTTTAAATAGTTTAAAATCTATCGCTATGACAACGTCAACAAACAAATCAAATATCGCTTTAAATAATTCACCGAATCGCTATTCACGAAATCACAAAATCACGAATTTCACTAATCGCTAATCTTCTTGCGACGTGCGCTTATATACTCTTCGCAAGCGTCGTTTCTAGATTCTTCTAGATGGTCCGATTCTAGCATACTCTAGTCTAGAATGCTCCAGTCACTAGAACATTCTAGAATACGCTAGAATCTAGTGCGTTCGGTACCACGGTTATAACATTACCCCCTTCTTAGTTCTGTTCGTCCCGAACAGCTTTCGTTCCGGTGTCCGCATGGTACGGAGCCAGTCTATCCAAATGAACGATCTTCATTCTTGCTCTCGGCTTCCGATATTCCTGAATACGGTAGAAGACGTCATTCAAGCGGGTGATGACTTGATAAGGTCCTTCCCACCCTCGCTGGAGCTTTGGAGAACGTCCTTTCTTTCGCTGTGGGTTGTACAGCCAAACTAACTCGTCGAGAGCAAAACCGCCACTGCTTCCTTTCAAGCCGTATCTGGTTTTGGCCGCCTCCGTTTTTTTCATAATTTTAAGGCGTACGTAACGGTGGATATGGTTTAATCGCTGTAGAAGATTATCCACGTATTCTGTTAATGGTTGGTGTGGTTCAGGTGGTACGCCATATTTCACATCAGCTGGAGTTCTTAAGGTAGTCCCAAACAGAACTTTTGATAGCGTTTCTCCAGTAGTTGTGTGGATAGCACTCCGATATGCCATAAGAAACAATAGTATATGACGACTACTTTAGCCAGATGTTCAATCAGGGTTTGGTTAAATCGTTCCACCATATCGTCAGACTGTGGGTGAAGAGGTGTCGTTCGAGTTTTGTTTATACCCAGCAGCTTGCACATTTCACCAAACAGTTGTGACTCAAAATTTCGACCTTTATCTGAGTGGAGTTCCAATGGGACACCATATCGACTAATCCAATTGAGTACAATTTCCTCAGCGACGGTACATGCTTCATGGTTGGGTATTGGAAACACCTCAGGCCATTTGCTGAAATAGTTCGCTACAACCAGAATGTAACGGTTTTCATAATCTGATACCGGAAAGGGTCCAGCAATATCTATAGCAATCCATTCAAAGGGAACACCAACATTGTAGATTTGCATTGCTCCTTTTAGCCTTCTTTTGGGTCCTTTGGCTGAAACGCATGTGTTACATTTTCGACACCAGCTCTCTAAATCTTCTCTAACGTGAAGCCAGTAGAATCCTTCTCGTATTTTGTCAAGGGTTTTGTTCACTCCTAATAGTCCCCCAGAAGGGCCGCCATGCATTTCATCAAGGATTTTGGTCGTTCTACTTTTTGGTATTACAACTTGCATGCGGTGTTTTGATCCATCAGCTGATTCCCATTTTCGTTTCAGCAAATCCCCTTCCAAATACAACGAGTCCCACTGAACCTAATAACCATTTAACACGGCACTATATTCTAAGATGCTTTGCCAGTCCGGTCGCTTGCCCTCCTTCTTCCATGTGATCAGATGTTGTAGGTCCTCATCCGCAAATTGTGCATCAGCAAGATCCGTCGGTGTCCAACCGTCATCCGCTGATATTGATGTTGCTCTTATGTCTTCCGATTGTATCTTCTCCTCGTGACGACAGCAATATTTGCATCCTGGTAAACATGGTCGACGTGAGAAAGCATCAGCATTACTATGAGTTGTTTCTTTGCGGTGCACGATCTCGAAGTCGTACATTTGTAAACGCTCCAACCATCGGGCCATCTGTCCTTCAAGATCCTTGAAATTGAGGAGCCATGTTAACGCTGCATGATCAGTTCGGAGAAGAAATTTCTGTCCATAAAGGTACTTGTGGAAGTGTTTTGTTGCATTGACTATTGCTAGTAACTCTTTCCTGGTCACACAATAGTTTTGTTCGGGCTTTGTGAATCCTCTGCTATAATACGCTAGCACCTTTTCTTCTCCGTCTATATGCTGTGACAAAACGGCTCCGATTCCGTTGTTACTTGCATCAGTATCTAACACGAACGTCTTGCCACGAACTGGATATGCTAGCAAAGGAGCATCACATAGTTCAACTTTTAACTTTTCAAATGCTGAGTTGCATAGGGTATTCCAGTTGAAAACTCGGTCCTTCTCGGTAAGTTGGTGGAGAGGTCTGGCAACTTTTGCAAAATCCTTTACAAAACGTTGATAGTACGTTGCCAATCCCAGAAAACTGCGCAATTAATTTTTATCCTTTGGAGTTGGCCAGTCTTTCACAATTTCTATCTTGCTGGGATCGGTTCGAACTCCATCTGAAGATACCACATGTCCCAAATAGTTAACTTCTTTAGAAAATAACCTGCACTTTTTAACGTTCAGTTTTAAATTTGCCACCCGAAGTCTTGTGAAAATCTCTCGTAAGTTTTCGACGTGTTGATCAAATGTTCTTTCTAGAACAATTATGTCGTCTAAATAGACAACACAGGTTCTCCAGTTAAGACCTTGCAATACACAATCCATCAGTCGCTCGAATGTAGCTGGAGCATTGCACAATCCAAATGGCATGACGGTGAATTGCCACAACCCCGATCCGATAGAAAACGCTGTCTTTTCGCAATTGTTCTTGTCGATTTCTACTTGCCAGTATCCGCTTTTCAAATCAAGCGTAGAGAACCAACTTGAGCCAGATAGAGTGTCTATGATGTCATCAATCCTCGGTAACGGATAGCCGTCCTTTTTAGTCACATCATTTAACTTCCTATAATCAACGCAAAAACGGGTAGTGCCGTCCTTCTTCTTTACCAAAACAACTGGCGAAATCCAGGGACTTGATGACGGTTCGATGACGCCTTGATTCTGCATTGTCGTTATCATTTCGTTTACTTCTGTTTGTTTTGCTAGAGGAAGACGTCGTGGTACTTGTCGTATCGGTTTCGAATCCTGAGTATCAATTCGGTGAGTTACCAGAGCTGTTTTACCTTGGTCATTGTCACCGGTTGAAAACACGTCTGCAAAATCAGCAATCAACGCCTCGGCTTTTAGACGGTCTTCTTGATACAAATTGAGTTCATCCAGTAGATTTTTGGTAAGTTCTTTGAGTTTACCTTTGTCAGTTGGTAGAACCTTTTCCTGTTGCTCCATATCTAAGGATTTCACCAAATTTATTAATTGGCAATTACCTATTTCCTCGCTTTTTTTAATTTTAATAGTGTGTTTAGCGGTATTCATTATTCTGAGAGGAATAAGACCATTTTTGTTTGCTTTTCAAATGACCGCGTTCTGTACATTTGTCGTTGAGGTTGGCTTCATCAAATAAAACTGGTGGCCCCTAGGATCGCAATTCAACTTGCCCCAACAATGTTTTCAGAATGATTGAGGAGTTCTATGTCACCAACCACTGTTACTCCGAATGCATTTTCGTCGCTATCCCCCCATTATCACTTTTGTATTTCTTCATCAAAGATGCGTTTTTCCTAAGTCAATTTTAAACCCATATTTTGCCAGAAAGTCGACACCTATTATGCATTCGTCGATGATATCCGGACTAAGAAATGAACCTCGGAAAAACAAGTGCCCTAGTGAACCATAAGGAGAATCTTTCCCATAGACTGGTGCTGTTCCTCCGGTAGCTGTATGTATTTGTTATCGTAATCGAAAGAAAGAGACTTCTAACAAATACACCCTACACTAGAAAATCCTAGAAACGCCCAGAATCTAGTCCGTTCGGTAGCACGTTAATACAGTATTGTTTGCACGAATAAACATTGTCTGCTTTTAAATGTAAGCAGGGAAAACATTGATGATGGAAAGGTTTCATTTTATAATGATGATGATGAGGAGGAAAATCGTTAGGAGAACTTTTTTTTCACTAAGTTTATCTTTGATATCATTAAGATACTGATATAATTTTAAACATAATGAATGGGACATGATGTTGAGTGAGTACAATAAGAGTTATAATGACAATGAATATTGCCGCGGTAATAATGACGAAACACAGATGATGAAACGATGGTATATCATGAAAAGATAGTTGAAAAATCTCAGCTATAGTTGAAATATCCTTTCCAACTTGTCATTATTTGAAAATATGACGTCATCAATAATCGTCACCGAATTTTATTACATAATAATATTTTAATTTTGATTGACAAAATTACAGCTATCAGCATTATTGCAATTACCATTATATTTTATTTACCATTACAGTGACTAACATTTTTATTTCATTGAATTTAGTCAATAATATTTGCTCAAATTCGATGCTCTTCTCAACGTTTGATAAAACATGCCAAATTAAAAACATTCCCGTGCGTGCTTTTGTTGTTGAACCGGTCACTATAGACTGTTATTTTGGTCGCCATCATCATCATCATTATAAATTTTTATTGCGTAACGCAACCATCATCATCTTCCTCCTCATCATCTTCATCATCTTCATCTTTATTATCTTCGTCTTCAGCGTCGTCATAGGTGTCATTAAAACCATTATTCTCATTGCCACGATCATCATCGTCTTTACCAATTTTTATTCTGTTATTATCATTCTACTATTCACTATCATCATCATTATCATTTTCATTATCATCATCATCAACATTAACACCATCGTCATCGTATCATCATCTTCAGGATCATCAACATTATCACCATCATCATATTAATAATCATCATCATTGCCACCATAATCATCGTAACCATCATCACATCACTCCACCACCACCGTCATCCTCAATGTTTCATCACCTCCATTAATTGTCTTCCGTATGCGTCCCACAAACTTAACACCATCTGGCGGTCCGACTAATCACCCAATGGATCCCTCGACGCAGGACCTCTGATGAAATATTTCTTCTCCTCCTCCTCATTCCATCCTCCAGCTGTCCCAGGTGGCTGTTGAATGTGTTGAAATTAACATAATTAATATAATTATTATAATGTAATGTGGGAATGAATTAACATAATTTAATTTAAAATATGCACCAAATTATTAAAATGTAATGTGGGAATGAATTAACATAATTTAATTTAAAATATGCACCAAATTATTATAATGCAATGTGGGAATGAATTAACATAATTTAATTTAAAATATGCACCAAACTATTATAGTGTAATGTGGGAATCAATTTCCACTCAAACTTTTTATTCACTAATAATAATTGTCAATATTTAAAAATATGAATTATGCAATGTTTTCAGTTGGACAAATAAAAATTATGCATATTATATTATATATATATATAATAATTAATTATAAATATTTTTACAAGTGAGGGAGCAAGAGACACATAAAAGTAGAGGTACAAATGATAATGCAACGTGGAAGTTGATAAATTATGTAGGTGGGTCAAGTGCGTTTAAATGGCTGCAATTAAAAAAACATAAATCAAGATGGGACTTGGAAGGAAAAACACTAAATGAAGGCAGCAGCAGTAGTAGCAACAACGGCCACTCATAAATATGTTGAGGACAGGAGTGTTGTATGGCGTGGACGGCTGTTCTGTGGACCTGGAATTTATATTTTCACCGAACCGCGCGTAGATTGCTTGTGTTGGCTTCGTTTACTTCCTGGTTCTTATTCAGAACTATGATCTAAGATAATGCTAGAAATATATTTCCGTGCATCGTTGTGTATGTGTTGTGTTTGTGTGTTTGTGTGTATGAGTGTGTGTGTGTGTGTGTGTGTGTAATATTTCAGGTGTGTTCGTGTTTGTACCTGTCTGGAGATCTAATGTATTCCATATGTCTCCATGTGGAATGAATGCAATGAAAAGCAGGTATCAACGTTTGCGGGTTCCATTTTAACGCGATTTATTAGCATTAAATTATTCTTAGTAAAAAAATTAAATTTGTTTTTAATGTTAGTGAATGTCGCCTCTGAAGACTGAAGCAAAGATTGTAACGAGGGTTTTGAATGCAAATCTCAATAAATAATCTGTTGCTATGTATTAAAATCAGGCTTACATTATGAATTCCAAAATATGCATAATTAACAAGCACGTCAATGAAACTATTCAACCACCTCACACGTCGGACGCAAATAAGTGACAATTCCTTCACTGAATAAAATCATAGCAACCATGAACTATTTTTCAAAATATTATAAAAAATGTTCAGATTTGAAGAATACTGTACTGTCTCGTGATGCGGTTGGGAGAGGTTTGTCTGCAAGAACAATTGATGGTATGCGAAGTTCTGCTGTAAATAAGGTTTAGAAGTTGGTAAAATATATTTATATATGGTGTCTGATATATTTTCTGAGTTTGTTTGTAGATATTTGTGCGCAGAGTTAAAAATGGCGTTGAAAAAAAGGGAGAATAACGTATTCATATTTGTTTCGGAAATGTTGAAAATTATTTTCGCCAATGTCAGCCCGTTGCATCAGATGCGTGCGAACAAAAGAAGCATCGGGAAATTAAATAGGAAAAATGTACATTCGTTGTTTACATTCGTTGTTGTAAGTTTGTTGTTGTACCTTTGTTGTTGTTCCTTTGTTTGTTGTACGTTTTTGTTTGTTTGTTTGTTGTAGTATGTATCTTAAAATTCTATGATAACAACGTGTACACCTATATCTCTGTTTGTTGAAATAACTTTTTCATATAGAAGGATTTAATTCATTTTATATTTCTTATTCAATAAATGTTTCTTCTTTCGTAATAATTATTAAAGTTTTTTCCACTCCCAACTTGGAACAACGTTGGCTGCGGAATGGTTTGCAGTAGTGACTACAAAATTATTGAAATGTACGACGGTACCAGCACATGCGCAGTCATTAAAACGATATACAAAAACTTTGAAGTAAAAATAAATGGAAAATTTATTAGATTTTTACATTCAGAGAGCAGATAAACGTGGAAATCATAAAAAAGCCACCACAAGCAAACTTCAAACGAAATTGAAAAAAAAAACGAAAATTTTTATTGTTCCACCTGTCCTTGAAAATAATTCTTTTGTTAAAACTGTTTCCACCATTTTTTTAAAGTCGCCGATGTATTTGTTTGTTGTACGGTTGTATTTTTTTGTATTTATTAATGAATAGTACTAAATATCATTGTAGATATTAAACATATTGTGAATGTTTTCCGTGATTACGTAGTAGAAATCATTTAAAATTACATTGTCCAGGTTTCGAGTGTTAACACAAAAATATGTATATAAACTGAACGTATAATTATTGCATGTAATTTTGAAGTGCTTGATGTGCAGAAAATGTTTCGTAACAGTTGTTTATTTCCTGACTCGTCGTGTTTTGGAACCCTGGTCAGTCGGAGCATTAACAATGAATTGTTAACAGTTTGGCAGAAGTTGTTTTAGAAATTGGCTAAATATTTGTGACACGAGAGTTGTTAACAGTCGGAGAAGTTATAATGGTGATGAATGTGTCAGATGTGTGGCTGGATGGCTGGCTGGCTGGAAGCATCGGTGGATGGACAGGACACGATGCAATGATGTGGCCGGTGCTACGTAGTTTATTGTCCAGTTTGAAAAATGAATTTCGATGAATGTTGGTATTAAGAAAGAAGAAAGATGAACAGCCATAACAGTCCAATCATGTATTGGTGCTTCAATAAATAATAATAAATATTTTTAATGAATTAATTCTATCATACATGTAAAGAAACTATATTTCTTTAATTTTGATTTTGTCGCGCATTGCGCGATTGATAATACACTGCGAATTTTTTGTCTGGGGTTTTTGTTGATAGGTTAAAAGAAAACCTAAAAGTAAAGTTTAATTAAATATATTTTGTGACAAACTGATTATAATTTGTGAAATAATAAACTTTAAATGTCGTTTCTTTGTTTTCAGGTGAGTTTTTTTTCTCCAACAATGATTTTTTTTAACATTTAACAAAATAAAATCTTTGTTTTCAGAAGCAACACATTTGTTTGTTTGAATCATAAATTATAATCGAAACTCTTATAAAACGACATTTCCGTTTATTGAGAAACCTAAATGAATTATAAAATGGACCAGCAACGATTTGAATTTGCAGTGTTGCCAGCGAGTGATGGAAAGTCAAATGTATATTGAGTAACCTCCATAACGACAAGAGATGAAAAAGTGTTTGCTATTCCAGAAGAATTACAGTCTGTTAGTCTTCATAAAGAGTTGATAAAGACAGCTGCGTACAATAAAATAAAAAATAGTTTAAAAAAAAGACATTAGACGAGAAAAATTTGGATTACAATGACAAATGAACTAAGTAACGTGTACATAGATGAAGATGGTAATCTACAATTTGGAGATCAATATCTCGAAGAAATTGAACAAAAGCAAGCATCTGGTAATTTAAGAAAAAATACAGATTCATTGGAAAAATTATTTACAAAATTTATTGAAAGCTCACAAGATTTAAAAAAACAGAACCTGAAATATATTGCAGAAAAGTTTATAATTGAAAGATTTACAAGTAAAAATACTAACCCAAGCCAGTGGATTGATGTTTTTGAAAAAGAATGTTTACGTTTCGATATTACGGAAGATGAGAAAAAAATTGAGATACTCAGACTATTCATGGACAAAAGTTGCGCTGATTGGTATAGTTCTATGATTATAAAATTAACACTAAACTCAGAGTGGTCTATATGGAAAAATAAATTCTGTAAATCATTTGCAAATCAAGGCTGGAACCAAGTGACTTATGCGTTGTTATTTAAGTACAAAGATGGTTCATTGGTGGATTATGCTATAAAAAAAGAAAAACTTTTACTGGACATGAGAACATCAATAGATACAGGTACTCTAGTGGATCTAATTGCAGCTGGATTGCCAGGCTTTGTTCTAGAAAAGATAAATAGACAATCAATGGAAGATACAGTAGACTTATTCAATGAAGTAAGAAAGTATGAACATTTGATGAATAAAAATAAGAATGGAGCCTACACGAGATACGAAAATCAGAAGATATATAACAAAATTGAGGAACGTACTGCATGCAAAATATGTGAACGGTTAAATAAAGGTATACGCTACCATCCAGAAGCTGCATGTTGGTTTAAAATGAAAGATAATAATAAATTTGATAGAAGATATATAAAATATGTCAACAATTCAGTGATTGAAGCAGAGTTAAATGAAACAAAACAAAAAAACTAATAGTAACACCATTAATTAAAGTCAAACTCATAATAAATTCTAAATTAGAGATATATGGAGTGTATGATTCAGGTTCGAATGTTTCTCTAATTAATTCAAAATTACTAAAATTAAAAAACGAGAATAATAATGTAAATGAACAAAATTTAGTTACAATTAATGGTGTTAAAAAAACTTGTGGTTTGACGAAGCTAAAAATTAAAATTTTCGAAATAGAAGAAAAAGTAGATGTTTACATTATTGATGATGCGCATTTCAGATATGATTTTTTAATAGGATTAGACATGATAAAAACATACAAGTTAGTACAAAATGAAAAGTTAAAAATTACTCAAAAACTATATTTTCAACAAGAAAATATTAAAAAAGAAGAAAGAATAATCAAGAGAGAAAACGAGGTTAACAAATATGAAAAGGAATATAAAATAAATTTTAACGAACATATTAAAGAAAAAGAATTTGAAATAAAAGTAAACCATTTAGATGAAACAAAAAGGAAAGAGATTAATAAGCTAATACAACGACATAAATCAGTTTTTGCCAAGGACAAGTATGACGTAGGAACAGTTAAAGGATATGAAGCAAGAATAGATTTGTTATTAGATAAATACTGCAGCAAGAGGCCATATAGAAGCACTATAAAAGACAAAAAAGAAATAGCAGAACAAATATCAAAATTATTAGATAATAAGCTAATAGAGGAGTTCTATAGTCCATTTGCAGCACCAATAACTTTAGCATTTAAGAAAGAAGAAAATAAAAAGTCAAGACTATGTATAGACTTTAGAGATTTAAATAAAATTGTAGTACCACAGGCTCAGCCATTCCCGTTAATTGATGACCTAATAATAAAGACAAGGAATTGCAACTATTTCACAACTCTAGACATAAACTCCGCTTTTTGGTCTATACCACTTAGAGTAGAAGACAGAAAGAAGACAGGATTTGTAACACAAGAAGGACACTTCCAATGGATTTGTCTACCGTTCGGTCTGAAGACAGCACCAGCAATATTCCAAAGAATATTGAGTAATATACTTAGAAAATATAAACTTACTGAATTTACTGTTAATTACATTGATGACATCTTGGTATTTTCAAAATCTTTCGAAGAACACATAAAACACTTGAAACAGTTGCTAGAAGCAATTCAAACAGAAGGATTTCGCTTAAAATTTAAATAATGTACATTTGCATCAAATTCTATCAAATACTTAGGACATATTATTCAAAAAAATTCGATACAACCAATAAAGGACAACCTAATTTCAATAAAGAATTTCCCAATACCTAAAACCCAAAGGAACGTTAGACAATTTTTAGGAAAAATAAATTTTTATCACGAATACATACCAAGAAGTGCAATTATACTAGATTCTCTACATAACTTACTTCGGAAAAATCAGAAATTTGTTTGGTCTGAAGAATGTCAACAAGCATTTGACAAAGTAAAGAGTCTCTTATGTTCACAGACGATACTAGAAATATATATGATCAGAATCTACCAATTAACATCTATACCGATGCGTCATTGGAGGGCGTTGGTGCAATTTTGAAACAGGTACGAACAGATGGTAAAAAAAAACCAGTAGCCTATTTTTCAAAAAAGCTTAATGAAGCACAAAAAAAGAAATAGAATGTTTGGCCATCAGGGAAGCACTGAGACATTGGCAGTACTGGTTAATAGGAAAATCATTTACAGTTTACTCAGATCACAAACCTTTGGAGAACATGAATTTGAGAGCAAGAACAGATGAAAAGCTGGGTGACCTCACTTATTACCTTTCACAGTATGACTTCAAAATCAAATATTCCCCAGGAAGAAAAAATTTAGAAGCAGATTGTTTAAGCCGAAACCCCGTGTTGGAACCAGAAGAAAATATAGAAGATCAATTAAAAGTAGTGAATTTAATTAAGTTGGAGGATATTATGATAGATCAGAATAAAAATGAAAAAATACAAAAAAACAAAAACAAAATAATTGAAAAACATAATGTATACTACAAAAAAATAAGAAACAAAGATAAAATAATATTAACAGAAAAATTCAGTATTAAGCTTATAAAACGAATACACGAGGATTTATGTCACATTGGAGTTCGACAAATGCTAAAGACTGTTAGTTCAATATATGTATCAAAGAATTTAACAAAAAATATAAAAGATGTTTGTAAGAGCTGTGAAATTTGCATAAAGAACAAAACAAGAGGACAAGACAAATACGGATTAATGTCACATCTAGGGCCGGCCACAAGACCTCTTGAAATAATATCAATAGACACAATTGGCGGTTTCGGTAGTTCAAGATCAACCAAGAAATACCTACACCTTCTAGTAGATCACTTCACTAGGTACGCATTTATTATAACATCAAAAACCCAGAATGCACATGATTTTATAAAACTAATAAATAAGGTCACAGAATTACAAAAGATTAAAACACTCCTCAGCGATCAATACCCTGGAATAAATTCCAAAGAATTCAAGCACTTTCTAAGTGACAACCAAATAACGATGATATTTACAGCTGTGAATGCGCCTTTTTCAAATGGCATAAATGAAAGGTTAAATCAAACACTAGTGAACAAGATAAGATGCAAAATAAATGAAAGTGAAAAAAAAAGCTTGAACTACAATAGCACATCAATGTGTAGAAAAATATAATCAAACTATTCATTCAATAACTGGTTACGCACCATGCTATTTGTTTTATGGGACAGATGCTACAATCTTACCAAATGAGCTAAGTGAAGACTGTATACACAGTGACTGGATCAGAGATAAAGAAAGAGCTCTTAATAATACTCTGAAATCACACTACTATAACAAAATGTGCTATGATGCAAAAAGAAAAAATAGAGAATTTTAAGTTGGAGATATGGTTTATGTCGAAAATGGGAATAAATTAAATCGAAAAAAACTAGAAGAACTACGAATAGGACCATATAAAATAGAAAAAAAAATCAGATACCATGTATGAGATAGATACAGGACACAGCTTATTTCATATTTCAAAATTAATTCCAGTACAGATAACAAAAGATGAAGTTGAGGAGGATACAAATGAAGAAAAATAGATAAAAGCGTGATTCTGGCAGAAAATCCCTCATGTGAATTTTCTTTCTTGGGAGGGTAGATGTAAAGAAACTATATTTCTTTAATTTTGATTTTGTCGCGCATTGCGCGATTGATAATACACTGCGAATTTTTTGTCTGGGGTTTTTGTTGATAGGTTAAAAGAAAACCTAAAAGTAAAGTTTAATTAAATATATTTTGTGACAAACTGATTATAATTTGTGAAATAATAAACTTTAAATGTCGTTTCTTTGTTTTCAGGTGAATTTTTTTTCTCCAATAATGATTTTTTTAACATTTAACAAAATAAAATCTTTGTTTTCAGAAGCAACACATTTGTTTGTTTGAATCATAAATTATAATCGAAACTCTTATATACATATTCAAAAATAAGAATTTTTTAAATCTTTTTAACCAATAGACATAAAAAGATTATTTATTGTAAACAATATATATATATATATATATATATATATATATATATATATATATATATATATATATATATATATATATATATATATATTAGTACCTATATGTATATACATATACACACAGATATATATATATATATATATATATATATATATATATATATATGTATATATATATATATTAGGTAACGGAGATATACATATAATATAGGTACAACAACAAATGACTCAATTAACATATCAATCGTGTCCTGAGACATAGAACACAAACACAAAAAATATTATGGAAGAAATGCAGCGTACGTTCGACGCAGCCCCGAGAGGAAAGAGTTTCTAATTGGATGGAATATTCTCCTGCTTATTAGGCATGCACAGTCGCCAGCCAACATCATGGCTGTTCAAGAATCTTAAAATGTCTCTTTCATTGGTAGACAAAACAAAACAATGGAGACAACAACTGTGATGTAAAAGATAATAAAAAAAACAGCCTCAACAACCAACAACAACATTAACAACCAACATCAACGACAACAACACCAATACCAACAACAAAACTAACAACCACACTAATAACGGGCAACAGCAATGGATAACAACAACAACAAAAACGACGTCATCATCTAAGTCATGGCGAACAATTTATTCTACAACAACCATATAGAGAGCACTAGATAATGTTTTCAATAAGCATAAACAGGCGAAATTGCCGCGGTACTAAACACTGCTTTATCTTCAGGTAATGCAGATGGCTGTAGATCAAATTAATTACACGCTATACAGTGCAGTACGTATTCCTCTCATCGCTTTCCTGGTATGATGTGTTGTATCGCATGGATTTATGAACCTAATTACTTACTGGCTCTGTTGTCAGGGTTGTACAGTTAATATCTTTTAAAAAGAGTATAGTTATTGATATTGTTATTGTTACTATTATTAGCCGCAAAAAATTATTTCCACACTAACCTATCATAGTATTCAAACTTCTTCATATCATTAATATCACTTAATCAAATTTTCTATAAGTAGTGGTAGTGATGATAAGTATTACAATGTTTCGATAAATTATGTTCAAAGTATTAAAAATAATAAAAATAAATATACTCTGACACCGGCGGATAAACACAACTTTAACAGAGGGATGGCCAAATTTGGATTGCAAATTTGACAATGGGCCAAAAACTTCAACAAGGGGACCGACCATTTGGTTGGTATTAACCCAGCAAATTTTTAAATGTCATTTTGGCACATTTTTGGAAATCTCTTTATTTAAAAAAGTGTTTTCTATTTGTACCGACGGAAATTTTATTATTTAGTTTTAAAATTTGTTGATACATGTTGGCTAAACTTGACGTTTACAGTAATAATGGGGGACCATGGCCTTTCCTGGCTTCCCTAAACTGCCACTATACATTGATAATTTTGTTTGTTTCAGAAATCTTTTAACTAAATGACATGACCTGACAAGCCGAATTTACGCAGGAACATCTGCATTGGAAGAATTGCAAAAATGCCAACAACAACGACGATGAAGACAGCAACAATTTTAAAGGAGTCAAGCAGCAACATTGATACCAACTGAAACAAGATGAAACGCATGAAAATTGTTGGCAACAACAACAACAACAAAACAAGGATCCAGAAATTGCATTTCTGCTATTGACAAAAATACCAAAAATATAATTCAAAAATTTCATGAATAATATCTGCATGTATTAATCACACCTAATGAACAGCACTGAAATATTAATTGGGCGGCTGCATGGTGTAGCGGTAAAGTGCCTGTTCATACTATTGCAGTGACCAGATCCAGCCTACCTATCACATGAAATTTGTCCTTGCGTTGTTTCACTTGCATTTAAATGCACGTGTGTTTGCTGTTGGTGACTCTGAGAACTGTTGAAGAGAGATTCGTAAAAATAATATAATAATAGTAATATTGTAATAATAATAATAATAATCATTATTATTATAAAAATAATATACACAAATCAATGCAACAACCCATCCCTACTACATTAACAGCCACGTAGACAATCATACTCTAGTAAGTAATTAACAACAACAACAACATACAATAGAAAGAAAACAACAACGTGAAAACAACAACAATAACAACAACAACGACGACGATAAACAACATTTATTCCAAAATGCAACTGGAGTGTCGTCATTGGCGTATTTAATCATGAGCGGATGACTGTTCAGAGCACCCTTCATACCTTCCAACTCCATGAACTTATTGGAAACTGGTCTCAGGCTAAATTAACATTCAGGTGTTGGTTCTTTTGTCAGTGTTTGTTCCTCTGGTTGTTTCGTCCGTTAATGTAGTTGTTTTCTTGTTAAATACGTTTTTTTGTAATTTGTGGCAAGCTTGATGGTGGTGCTGTCGTGAGGTTTTGTTGTAATGACTTTTCGGTTTTTTTTGAAGATTGTACTGCTTATGTTGCTGTTAAATTGTAGCCCTGTTATACTTTTCAACACTTCACGTGATTTTTTGCAGAGTTTTCAAAAAAACTAATTCATTCTCGCCACTTTCGAGTTCCAGCCTTCTTAAATTTCCACAAAAGTTTTTGTAGAAATTTCAAAACGTGTCGTTAAGAAAATAAAATCAGCGGTTTTTCAAAAAAATTGTAAGACGAAACTGAACGACTACAGTGATTATGTTAGGATATGATGGAGCAGACAGCAGCAGCATAATTTTTTTTTATCTCAATAAGAAAATAAATGGCTAACGATGGTTTAAGAATAAATCATGGTAACATAATCTAATACTTAACGTTTCTCTTGTTGAAGCTGAATAGAAATTCAAATGTTTTTGTTCATTTTATTTTGACAAATATTACGTTGAAATGTTTATTAAACACTTAGTAATATTTTCTGAATTAAACAAATGAAATGTATAAAGATTCATAATAAACATTTGATTTTAATATATTAATTTTGTAAAACTCAGATAATGAAATAAAATAAAAAATTTATTTTTAGAAGGGAGATGATGCAACACGTCCTAGCCAGTGGTAGGAAGTTCGTCTCATCAATCACCGAACCCAACTCCTCCATTCAAACGAGGTTCTATTTATGCGGCGTATAAAAATTCAGATGGAAATAACATATTTGTAATCTTTTATTCTGTGCGTTTCACAAATTTTAATGGAAGCCATTCAATTTATTGTTATAATTCTAACATGTACATCGTACAGTTGTGTCAAAGGCGGTTAATTAAATTTATTAGATTTATAAAATATAACAAAAATACGGCAAAGTTTTTTTTAATCCAAAACTGATCATGGAATTTATTTGAGATGAAATTTTGCGAATAACACAACAACAGTTTGTAAAAATTTTAGCTGCCTTTTTATGTCATGAAACTGATGATAAAATATAAACCTGAATACCAACAATTTGCTTGAAAAAATAAATTTGTCATTTTTTCTGGAGAATGGCACTTCAAAAATACTGAGACAAAGCGTCACAAACATTTGCGCAGATGGAAATGTTTGCAATACCAAACAAATGTTTCCTCTCCTCTCTACAGTTGGATGAATAACAAATGGAGTTAGTGTCATAGATTCTAGATATTTCTTGTTATTTTTATCTCACATAGACACACACATACACGCATCATACATATACAACACACACACAAACACACCATACACACACACATACACGTTAAATGAAAAAACATACCTATAATCGCTTCCCATTAATCATAGGAAAAACTCGAAAACTAAAACAACCAACGAAATTATCATAGTAATCTGAACGGCAATAGTTAGATTTCATTTTTTTGAGGCGGTTCAATATTCGAGAATTTTTTTAAAAATGTGGCCAAACATACGGCGAACTAACTTCACAGGTTACAAATCGGAAATGTTTGGCTCGAAACAATCTGGCCTCTCAGCAAATATTTTGAAAATCACAGCACAACACACCGCGGTAGTTGTACAAATGAATATTCCATCATTACGTGCAAGTTAGTGGTTGGATTTTCATGTGTGTGTACTTGTAAATACTTATGCATCCCCTCAAATAAAATATAAATTTATACATAAATATATTTGTATATAAATAAACATGTATATATATATATATATATATATATATATTTACAATATTCTAAAAATTCTACCGAATGATTGGCGTTAATATGTATATCTAGGGAAATATTGACTTTGTCAAGATGAACTTTGACGTTGTAAAAATTAACTTTGGTCTCCTTTCCTTCATCGATAGCATCATATTCTTCTGTATATGCGTGTAGTTGCTGTTCTGGTATATTACTTTGGTGTTGCTGTCGAGGATTTCACGGCTAATTGTGATTGAGTGTGTTGAGTCCAAATGAGATTTGATAGCACCACTCTGTTTATGCATCGTAAGCCTTCTAGTCAGTGAGGTAGTAGTAATCCCGATATATGAGTCATGTTGACGTGCATCTTAAAATTGCAGATGCAGTCCTAATTGACATCAATAAACCAAAAATAAATATACAACAAAAAATGACAACCTCACTTCCAACCCGGCCTTAACCAACAACGAAAACAAAGAAGTAATAAAAACTAGCATCGTAAATAGTGACAAAGAAGAATAAGATGCTATCGATGACGGAAAGGAGACCGAAGAAGAAACCTGACACCTAATTCGCATCAAAGTTCAATTTTACAACACCAAAGTTAATTTTTACAACGTCAAAGTTCATCTTGACAAAGTCAATATTTCCCTATATATACAACAAGGAGCACTGATGATGATTCATTTGGAATCGAAATATGGCCTTATTTGCAGCATGAATTCGAAAAATAAGTTTATTTTGAATTTTAATAAACTAAACGTTCACCAAAAAACTTTAGTGAGAAAAATCGAAAAAACGAACTACAAACATATTAACGCCAAACATTCGGTAGAATTTATAGAATATTGTAAAAATTATGGTCTATTACCAACATATATATATATATATATATATATATATATATATATATATATATATATATCCCTTAGCATACCAAGCCAATGTCATCAACATTGTTTACCAAGCTGGGGTCCTCAAGGGACCCCAATTATTTTTTGATATTTCTCAGTTATTTGATGATTATTGGGTGTTTTAAGATATTTTTTAGTAAAACAAGTATTCTGAGCATAATTGATTTTTCTTCTTTTCATCGATTATTCAAAATTTTCATCCGTTTAAAATAATATAATGAAAAATTTATTATAATAAAAATAGGTAAATGTTATGTATGTATATAATATATTTATAAATTTATATATATCGATCATTGGTTGCTATCCCTGCAATCCTTGGCGCATGTCACAGTGGTGATTGTCTTCCTGTGTGTTTCACAGACAAAACGTTTACATTCTCCACAGACTGTGTTAACTTTTTTGTCTTTGTTACTGGGACAGTAAGAACATCTTCCCCTTTTGATCTGCTGCTGCCTTGATGCTGATGGTATATTTTGGGTTGTAGTGTTGCGTGCTACAACTACTCCTGCAGCTTCAATTGCTTTGACAACTGGAAGGTGGAGACCATTTAGATTGGTTGCCCTTCGTAGAATGTTGGGTTTGGTCAGTTCTTTGCCTAATTCTAACAAAAATTGATATCTAATATTCTTCATATGTCTATTCCAGTCATTGTTTTTCGACATCCAAATTATGAAGGCATTCAGGGCACCAATATCGAGCATATTCAGGCAAAGTCTTAGAGGCCATCTTGAGGTTCGTCTAGCACAAGAATATTCTCTAATCAATTTATCTGCATTGTCCACTCCACCCTTGGTATTATTGTATTCCAGTATCATGTTGGGCTTCCTGTGACTTTCAGAGGATACTGAATTATCTAGAAATTGAGTTGAGAGTAAACGGACTGTTTTGTTTTTCTTTGGGACATAGCTGACTACTGCTACCCCGTTAGAAAATATAAATTTTGATGAAAGTATGTCTCGTCCTCTTGCATTTTCTATAACTGAAGGAATATCAGTTTTTTTAGTTCTCAATGTTCCTGTCATGGTGATGCTTTTTTGCAGCAAAAATTCTGCAGTCTTCACGGATGTAAAAAAATTGTCTGTAGTGACACCTCTTCCAGATCCAAACAGTGGTTCCACCAAGTCACATACTACGCGGTGTCCTAAATTTTTCTCTGGTGCATTTCCTGGAAGCTTTCCAGTGTAGACTTGTAAGTTGTACAAATATGAAGTCTTCACATCTGCGGCCACCCATATTTTTATTCCATATTTTGCTGGTTTTGATTTCATGTACTGCCTCATCGGACATTTGCCTCGAAATGCTACAAGCTGCTCGTCTACTGTGATGTTTTCAAATGGCGTAAAAAGCGTTTGGCAATTTATTACAAACCAATCCCAAACTTCACGAATAGCTGCAAGTTTATCAGTTGTTCTCCTTTGAGCACGTGTTAATTGTCGTCAAACCTGATAAATTGAAGGATGAGTGCAAATCTGTTTCGTGCCATGGCAGCAGTAAAAACAGCACGACGAATATTTTCATCTGTCGTCCACATTTCAGAAATATTTTCCTTACTACAGCGAAGAGCTCCAGCAATCAGCAGAACACCAAAAAATG
>NW_008705254.1:5941670-5979684 GCF_000326865.2 Helobdella robusta
CAGCATTGGTGAAGGTGCATATAGCATCCACAATTCGGTCGTCAAAGAACCAGTTGAAAATTTCAGATATCGTCGATGCAACATTAATTGCGCGTGTTGGCCCGGGTTATCCCTTGACAATGTTATATTGACGACGGCGAGATGATGGTGGCACAGAACTTGTCCATCTTCTACCTGATTTTGCTGTGAATTCATCTTCATCCGAATTTGTATCCGAATTTTCACTAGCACTGTCACTATATTCAGAATTTACTTCAAGATTGTCCTCCAATTCGGATGCATCTCCTGCTGGTATAAATTCTTCATCAGATTGTTCCAATACATCTTCCGGGTCACTGTCACTGATTTCACATTCATCTAACATTCGGAGAATCTCATCTGTAGTTTGTCTACGAGCCATTTTTCTTATTTTCAAACGTTTACGTTTATATTTTATGTTATCAAAATCTTTACAGCAAATTATAAACTTTATTTGAAACAGAAAATAATAATTTTCAACGGAAGTTTTGCAAATGGAGGACAAATTAAAAGTAAGTAAGATGAGCAAATATTCAGTAAGAATGCAGAATAATACTTTTTAATACTGAAACCTTTAAAATGTGTCTACAATTTCAGCCATAAGTGTTAAAAAACAAAAACACAATCGGTAACGTAGTGTACCAAGCGGGGTCCTACACGGACCCCAATGCTCCTTTATTTTTTTTACTGTTTTTGAAATAACGTATAATAAAAACAACAATGGAATATTTATTGCTACCCTAATCGGGAGGAATAGAAAAATCATGGTGGAATTTGTTTGGTTACTTTTGACAGGGTTAAGGAAAACTACTCTCTGGGGTCCTTGAAGGACTTCCCTTGGTATGTTAAGGGTTAAATATATATATATAGTGTCAGAATTATGAAATAATACTGACCAAAAATACTTCAAAGTCCTTCAACGCAAAATTAATTCACTCGATAGGTGGCTTGATGCAAAGTAATTCACTCGATAGGGGGCCTTATGCAAGTTAATTTACTCGATAGGTGGCTAGACGATTTTTATGCTTTGCAATTTAGATGACGTCATAAATTATTACAAATTATTTTAAAATTTAATTAGTAGGTTTTTTGATTAATTTGACATGCCTTGGAAATTTTTATGTTTAAAAACACCCGAAACAAAATCTAATTTTGCTTTGATGTAGAGTTTCTTTATCTTTAAGCGAGAGTCCGCATTGGGTTCACCAGTTGGGCAGCTTCGAGTAATCGGTGCCTATTTTGGTATCTAAGAGACTTAATTCGTGTTTCTATGCTCATTGGCATAGTTTCAGAAACGTCTTAAGTTCTCAAAAGTGGATTTGGTACGAGACTCTATGCTCATTGGCATAGTTTCGCACGCGTACTAAAGTCACACAATTTGACAAACTGACAGGCCCAGTGAAAACAGGCCCTTGGTCGTGCGAAAGCCGACCAAGGACCTAGGGTTCTTTGCTGGATCCTATACTCATTGGTATAGTTTCGCACGCAGCTTGGAATTTCCATAGGCTCCGATTTTTGTAATTTTTCTGCATTCATTTTATTTATCTCTCGGATTTGTATCGACACCACCATCGGTCACACACTTCGAGGTTGTACGATTGAACGGCAAGAAACATATCCCAAGTTGCCCGACCCAACAAGAAGAAGTTCTAATTCCTGTATTCCAGTTTGTTCATTGACATTATTTTTTTTACATTATTCTAGAGTTCAGTTAGTTCAATTCCTTTTCATTTACTTCCGTTGATTAATAAAATTGTTTTCGAATATTTTACGCGTTCGTGTGTTACTCAGTAAAATCATATAATTCGAAAAAGCCCAGTGCCACACAGGACTGGTCGAACTCACGATAAAAATATACCAAAAAATTATTGTCGGACCATAAAAAATTTCCCTGAGAAAGATAGAGGAAGAGATTACCTCACTTCCAGTTCAAATTTCCGACAATATGTATATATTATTTTTATATTAATATATACTATATTTTACATATGCAATATACAAATGCCGTACGTATGGCATATGCGTGCGTATATGCATATTTCTTGCATAGAATTGTTCACAAGTATGGCAGGGAAGTCTTATAAAATGCAGAGCGTCAGTGTGGCTCAGTTCTTCGTCACTTGACAGCCAATCTCAGTTTTGTTTTAAAAATTTTCATTATTTGAAAGTGCTTCCGTGTATTTATTTTTAATAGAATATTTTTTTGGTTTCTCACGTGAAAAAAACGACAGGTGAGTTTGTTTATTCAATGATTTGATTAATTCAATATTTTGCAGGTTTGATGATGTTTTATATATGACTGGCTGTTGTAATAAGCACCGCCTGATTCATATTTTTTAAGCATAATATAATTAAACCCTTTTTATTTAATTTATTTTATGTATTTGTTATTTTTATCATTTTTATTTTAAATCTGATACTTTTGTATTAGATCTTATTTAAATTATAAAAAATTAATTAGTGAAAAAATATTTACTTTCAATAAATAAAAAAATAAAAACACTATCATAGGTATGAAATCTGACTAGGAATATTGCAAAATATATTTGATCATTTAAAATATAAATTAAAATCAATTTAACTCAATTTACCGTTGTGTTTGATAATTCAATGAATTTTGAGTAAAAATTTTCAAAACTTTTTGAATCGATTCCTTTCGTTCAATCATCGTTCCGGTCAACTCTTCTATCAGCTGTGCAACCCAATCAATCATTATTAAATTTAACGCTACGGAGAACAAAATTTTTTTCATTTTGTATGATGGAGCCATCCGTCTATCTTTCACCGTCCATCTATCCTCCACCAATCCATCCATCTTCTACCTATTTAAAGGCACACATTTTTACGTGACGTTCGTTGAACAGTTTTTTTCAACTCGTTTCAGTGTTGGCGATCTTTCTATTTTTCTGCGTCTATATCTTCTGTATTTCCATAACTTAACAATTCATCCTGTTGGCAATCTAACCATTATTGTATCTAACCATCATTGTATCTAACCATCATTGTATCTAACAACCATTGTATAGATTTACTTTTACATCATTGTATCTAACCATTATTGTATCCACCCATCATTGTATCTAACCATTATTGTATCCAACCATCATTGTATCCAACCATCATTGTATCTAACCATCATTGTATCTAACCATCATTGTATCTAACCATCATTGTATCTAACCACCATTGTATCTAACCATCATTGTATCTAACCATCATTGTATCTAACCATCATTGTATCTAACCATCATTGTATCTAACCATTATTGTATCCAACCATCATTGTATCTAACCATCATTGTATCTAACCATCATTGTATCTAACCATCATTGTATCTAACCACCATTGTATCTAACCATCTTTGTTTCTAACCATCATTGTATCTAACCATCATTGTATCTAACCATCATTGTATCTAACCATCATTGTATCTAACCATATTTTTCGTGTATACGTTTCTAACCCGAAATTTTTTCACTACATTCATTCTGAAAATCACTCACTATAACAACCACCCATCTTGCAACCCATCCATCTTACAGTTCACTCATTTTTTTTATTACTCATTATTCTCTAGCCATTTTGTATGAATTTTAACTTTCATGATTAATTCTTTGTACCCTCTAAACATGATTTTGTTGTAATGTCAACGAGACCCTATTGAAAATTGATGTTTAAATAATAAGTATATCGGTAAGTTAATTGGAATGACCGAATGGATCGATCTAGTATTTGATACACAAGTCGTCTGTCGACTCTAAAGAGTATATTTGTTTCTACGTTATTGGCACTTGTTAGTCAGGTTATGGACAGCAAAGCTGTGTTTCAAAAAAGTGACGCACCTGGAAAGTAAGAGCTTCCGACCAAAAAACTGCAACGTGTATGTATATTGCAAAAAATTGTATAAATCTAAATAAGAAATGCAGATGAAGAAATGAAGTGAATGTATGGGTCAAGACTGGTTGCTGGTGAGTTGGTTGGTCGGCTGGTTGGATGGTGGTTGCCTGCTGGTTGGTTGGTTAGTTGGTTGGGTGGTTGGTTGGTTAATTGATTGGTTAGTTGATTGGTAAGTTGGTTAGTTGGCAATCATTATTTATTTATTCGCTGTAATTTGATGATAATATATGATAATACTTCAGATGATAATAGATGATAATACTGGATTAACCATTGGTTGGTTGGTTGGTATGTTGGTTGGTTAGCTGGTTGGTTAGTTGGTTGGTTAGTTGGGTATTCATTCAAATGATGGACTGAGTGGTCAGTTCGTCTGAATGGTCGGTCAAGTTGTTCTACGTGATGTTCATACGTCGTGACCCTCGCTATAAATAACTTAATGAATGAATGATTCATTAAATCAGTTAAGACTGAACGAACATATAAATAAATAAATTAATTAATTAATTTATGATTTAATAATTCAGTGAATGAATGAATAAATGATTGAATAAACAAACTAACGAACGAACAAACAAACGAACGAACGAATGAATGAATAAGTGAATGAATGAATGAACGAACAAAAGAAAGACTTAATGAAATAACTAATGAATCAGTGAATGAGTATTAACAATTTAACTGGGATATCAGTAAACAAATTATGGAAACTGTTTAATAATTATCTTAAAAATTTAAGTTGAAGAAAAGAGCCAAATAATTTGAAAACGGTAGAATGACGAACAATGAAAAAATAAAATGGATGATATCATGGCTGAGTAACTGAATCGCGAAGATAAAGACGAATGAATGAACAAATAAATGATTGATATGAAAAGTTAACAAACGAATGAAGGAGTAATGGCAGGAATGAGCGAGTGGATGAATGAATGAATGATTGAATGAATGAATGATTGATTGACTTACTGAAAGAGAAAATGAGTTAATGAATGAATGAATAAATAAATAAGTAAGCTGATTAATGATGGCGTTTGTGAGCATGGAGATAATGAAGCAGATAAAAAAAAGCAAAGGAAGGTTGGGTGAATTTTTGAGTGAAAAATTAAAAAAAATATATTGGATCAAATGATAAAAATTGAATGAATGAAAAAAGAAAGAACAAATGAATGAATGAACGAATGAATTAATTAATTAATTTATAAATAAATGAATGAATAAATTCATGAATGAATGAATAAATGAATGAACGAATGAAAAAAGGATAAAAATGATAGAGCGAAGGATCAGTTGAATTGAAGAGAGCAAAAAATTTTGTGTTTATGGCTTTCATTATTTATGCGTTCTGCGGTGAATTTTAACGGAAGTGAGATTTCCTTTAAAAGGAAATGGAATAAAAATTAAAAAAAATGTTTTGCATAATAATGATGGATGGTGCAGATAAAATTGTATTTGGGAACGTTTGGTTGGCTCATAAAGTACTGCCACGTTGTTTTAAAGATGGAAGGTCAAAAAAAATTTAAAATTTTAAAGTGTAGAAGATTAACTAAGTTTGAAATACTCATAAGGTCAATTAAATAAAGATTAATTTAAAAAAAAATAAAAAGCTGATTAAATTAAAAAACATGGGCGGTTAAGTGAATTGAATGAAGATTAATTATTATTGAAACTTACATACAAATTCAGTTTGTGGTTGGATTGAATCTAGCAAATAAACACTAAGGCAATGAATACATTAACAAACTTTGTGAGTTGTTCATAAAACTGTTAGATGATTGATTAAAAAATTATAATGAAAAATAAAAAAAAATTTTTATTTACCAAACAACATTTCATAACCTCTGATGAGATTGTTGTTGAATTATATTAGAAGTCTTTGGCAATCATTATTTATTTATTCGCTGTAATTTGATGATATTATATGATAATACTTCAGATGATAATAGATGATGATACTTCAGATGATAATAGATGATGATACTTCAGATGATAATAGATGATAATGCTTCAGATGATAATAGATGATGATACTTCAGATGATAATAGATGATAATACTTCAAATGATAATTGATGATGATCAGTGCAATGATGATATCGTTGATTTAATATAATATAATATTTGTTATAAAGTGACTGATGATATTGAATGGGCTGTTGGAATGTAATTCAATCAATCATACGATCGATCTCTTATCATAGAACCTGGGTGACGCGCCAATGCTTAATCAATTTACGCTTTCCCTCGTTTTTCCAACTTTCATTCATTCATTCATTCATTTGTTCGTTCGTTCGTTCATTCATTCATTCATTCATTCATTCATTCATCTATTTATTTATTTATTCACTCTTTTACTCTTCACTCTTTATTCTGTGCACTCGTCCGTGCGTTCATTCAGTTCAGTTCATTATTTGCTTATTGAATTAGTCGTTCAAGTTTGATTGTCCATCTATCATTGCCTTCAACCTTTTTTACTACTTTATTTGATTACATCCGTCCATCGTTCTTTTTCTTATCGTATTATTCAAGTTTTCATCTTTCAAATTTTTAAACTTTTATTCACTATTCCTTTAAATTTTCATAACTTTTGTGAACTTAATTCGGTTTGCCACTTCACAAACTCCAGTTGATATGGACCAGTAAGTTAGAGGCGCAACATTGGAGCAACATACACTCGCAGCGGCAAAACTTAGCATGCTCCGTGATGAAAGCTCGCTCCATGTAATTATTAAAAGTTATAATACTCGCTGTCGTAACCGATTTACGATGCGACGGGTTCAAATCTTCGATTGAATAAAATACTCAAACAGTTATTAGTTATTAAAAATTATTTACAGAAGAAATCAACTAATCGTTTATTTGTAGCAAATTCAAATTAACGCAACAATTAACTTTTAAATTGTTTAAAATCTATCGCTATGACAACGTCAACAAACAAATCAAATATCGCTTTAAATAATTCACCGAATCGCTATATACAAAATCACAGTCACGAATTTGCAAAATCACGGATTTCACTAATCACGAATTTCACTAATCGCTAATCTTCTTGCGACGTGCGCCTATATACTCTTCGCAAGCGTCGTTTCTAGATTCTTCTAGGTGGTCCGATTCTAGCATATTCTAGAATGTTCTAGTGCGTTCGGTAGCCCGGTTATAACATTATTATTCTTTAAGAAATCGGACTCTGACAGCCGCAGAAAATTTAATTATTTTACAGTTACTACGTTTTATCGATAAAAAATTTATTTTTAAATAAATAACGAAATGAAAAGTGAAACAATTCATGCCAGCCAAAATGGATGTACATGAATGAATGAAATAAAATGCTATCATTTTGAAATAAAATACAATCATTTTGAAATGAAATACAATTATTTTGAAATAAAATACAAACATTTTGAAATAAAATACAATCATTTTGAAATAAAATACAAACATTTTGAAATAAAATACAAACATTTTGAAAAAAAATACAAACATTTTGAAATAAAATACAAACATTTTGAAATAAAATACAAACATTTTATTTTATAAATCCACGTACATCGATACAAACATCTTTGATAAATTTATAAAAATTGTTCCCACTGTTTTGAAGAGAGTGAATAATGATGAATTAACTACAATACATGCGGCTAATAACGCTTGCATTCATTAATAATTTAATTACATTGCAAGATTACAACACGCATACTTTTATTGTCATGACGCACAGATGCCAGCACTAGGGTGTCCCGTCGATGTATGAAAAAAAAATTTTTTTTAAGACACATTATAACAAGAGGTATCAAAAGTTGCGAAATTTTATGCAGATTTCAAAAATAATAAAACAATAAAAATTATATGTCTTCTTGAGGGTTCTACCACGCTTTAAAGTTTTGAAAATTTAATGTTTTCAATTACTTGAATCGTTTGCATAAAAAAACAAAAAAACTCGCATTTATAATAGATTTTTTAATACTATTTATAAAACAAAACACATTTAAACAAGATTAAACAACAGACGGTTTATATTCAAGTATAAAATATATTTAAAATTTGAATTTATTTTTATGTCCGAAAATTGGAAATTCAGCTCGACTTTGTAACGTGGTTCTTACGAAACCATCTCTCGAATTAACATTAGTCACACTCTGTGATACTTCTGTTACCAGTTTAACACATCTCTTTACTGATTGTGTGTGGCAAGGAAAATCAACAATTTTAAGGCTTCCATCTTTTGCCATCTTTTTGAGTTCGTCATTAGTAACATCCCGAAGCACAGGTGGTAGTGTAACTTGACACTCCTGCCACGAAATAATTTCAGTATAATCTTTAGCAGAGAAGTTAAGCTTCGGTGTTTTAAATATTCTCTGTTTGAAACCATTGTCAGTATTTCTAGCTTTTATTATTCTTCGACATGCTAGTTCCCGAATATAGTCTCTGTCGTCAAATAACATACTAACAAGAAGGTTTACTGGATGTGCATAAAAAGCATTTCTCTCAATTACAGAATCTACGATTGTTCTTAGATTTGTTGGTAAATATCGAGAGATTAAAATTAAATTAAAAATATGCTTAGCTCCATCTTTAAAAGATGTTTTTTGTTTAATTGAAAACCAAATAGGAGCATATACTTTAACTACATATTTGACAAGTATTTGCAAACTTTCTGATGGATCAGGAGTACTTACATATAGTCTAAATAAACGGTTGGCACAAGTAAGCCATCTTGAATGAGATAGATTTCCAGGTTGACGGTTTGCGAGCTCAGAACTACAGGAACCAGTTAATACTGTTTGACATATTTTATAGAGATATTTTTGATCTGTACTCAGTTCATTAACTACATTTTTCGTTAAATCAGGCAAATGACCGGTCAGTGGTTGAAAAAGCAACGTAGTTTTATTTTTGTAAGTAGCTAATTGTTTTCCAATAGGTCCTGAATATTCTCTAGGACCTGAAGTGCAGCCATCTAAAGCCAAGAATAAATGACAAAAAGGTAGCTCGTTAGCATGAAGCATACAAACACACCATTGTAAAGCTCTATCCAAATACTCTTCAAGGTATTTAATTACACCACCTTTCGATATCTTGTGCCAGCTGCTGAATGGATTCACCAGACATGGCGATGTGTGTCCCAAAAAAATAGAATTAGGTTCTGATAAAATTGAAATATGTTCTTCTAAAACCACTTTGCGATGGTAACGGACTCCTATTTTTTTATTCACCAACGTTTTGTCTTTTCGACCATCAAAATAAATGCTGTTTAGTGAAACTTCGCAAATATTTTGAAATATATTTTTTTTGGCCTTTGATACAGCTCTGTGTACTTTATTTTTGTATATTACTAGAGTTGAGTCTTCATTGGAAACCAGACCTACGTCAACTAAAACGGCAGAAGCAACAGCAGCAGCAGATCGTGTAGACAATCGATATCTATCACAAACTTTTGCCAATGTTGGTAACTGCAGTAAATTTCGATTAGCAAATGATGTTGTTGGTGTAATTGTAAATGACAGGTTTGTCAGAAGTGTTTCTGTTGCCAGGTTGGTTTTGGAAAAATTGATATGCGTCTCGTCTTCATCCAAAGCTGTTGAAACAATATTAGAACCTTGTGTTGAGCAAAACTTTTTGACTCCTTTAATTGAACGTTCAAATTGTCTTGCCTGTCGTTTCCTCAATCTGACCGTTTCTTGTTCATCGATGCCACCTATAGCCATTTTTCTCTCATTTCTTTGATCGATCAAAAATTGTCTTTCATTAACAGGAACTTTTTTATTTTTCAAACATACACATGCTTCAAATAAGACACATTTACATGAAGCCACATCAAAAAGCCTCTTTGATAAATAAATCTGAAAAACATTTCAGTTTTTTCTCAAAACTATGATGTCTTTTGCTCTTGGGATATCTTTTCAAAGTGAGATATTATTCAAAATAAGATTTTAACCCATATTAAACCATGACAGAATTTTATAAAATTGTGTACTTATTTTGTTTTGTTTTTACATTCAAACATCATACGGTTAAGTATGGCTCAAATGAAATGACTTGAAACAGCCTGGATGTAACCCAACATTACATTTTTCGCATGCAAATATGGATGTCCCTTTGCATCCAGCAGCAGCAAATCGTCGTTGAGAACTTTGGATAATCCAGTGTGCAAACCCGTCTGTTCGTATATCAGACAAGACGCGGCGATCAAGTGAGAGTCGTGGAGCAAGACATAATAATTTTTGAGTTTTTCTTTGAGACATGCCTCGCATATACACTTGTACAATTTTACGTCGAAATGAGAGCAAATCATGAACAGAAGTTCCAGTATCTATTTTTTGTAGACAATACAACTGAAAGGCATTTTGAACTGCCAAATCTAAACAGAACCTAAAGATTGGCCAGTACCACTTTTTTGATCTATGCTGTATCATATAGCAAGCTACATTTTGGTCAAAACGATCTACTCCACCCATTCCATGATTGTATATCTGAATAACTTTGGGCTTGTCAACTTCAATTCTTTTTTTCTGTTGACTTGAAAATCGCTTTGCTTTCTGTAGCGGATCAACTCCAGCATAAGTTGAAGCAATAGTAACAACCTTACTATCGTTCCATCGAACTAGACATACTTCAGACTTTTCTTCCAAGACAACATCATAGGTGCCACGAGGTTTTTTTTCATTATGTCGATGCTTTTGAGAGGAGCACCTTCAACACTGTTTTGACGTAGAGTGTCTGTAGCAGCCATTCCATTTTTTGCAAGTAAACGTAACAATTTAGGGCTTGTGAAAAGGTTGTCAAAAACAATGAGATAAAAACTGCCTTTAAGTTTTGGCAAATTGCTGGTCAAACTTGTAACAACTGAACCACCAAGTCCAAGACTTTTGTCTGTTGTTCCTGCTCCCTGATATGAATCAAATTTAATAACGTATCTAAGTCGTATCTAACCCACATTTTGTAACCAAATTTTATTGGCTTGCCATGGATATATTGTTTAGCCCCATTACGGCCAAAATAGGGGACCATACTTTCGTCTATGCTAAGTACTTGCTCTAATTAAAAATTTCTCTGACATGAAGCATCTATTTGGTCTAGTAATGAACGCATTTTTCCAAATTTGTCTCCTGGGTTTAAGTCGTTATTGTTAGCAAAGTGAATATTGCTCATTATGGCACTGAATCTATTTCGTGACATGGCACTAGACACCATTTAATTGTGAGTATCATGTGCTGTTTCCCAATACATTGAACGCCGGGGAAGAGAAACATACCCACTGAGCAGCAGGATCGAAAAAAATAGTATCACTATTTACATTTGTAGGTGGAACAATTGTGACATCTATGTCAAGCAAATTTTCATCGTTGTTGTCTTCTAGCATCTGAATCACTTCATGAACGTTATAACTTTAAAAAAATTATTATTACTACCACTTTCGCAAAACAAAAAATGTTGAATTTTACTAAATTTTAAAAATAGAAAACAATATTGACCCATAAAAACTCAACTTAATTAGTTACTTATGATATAATAAATGACCTACGCGTCTGTGCCTGGCGTCAGTTTAAACTGACACATCAAAAACAGCTATACCGTTAAGATAGCTTATTCTATTAGAAAATAGCAACAACCATAAGTTTAAGGAGATATTAATGAAGATTTTTCTAATATATTATGTATTTAAAAAAATAGTGTGACTCACGTTTTCTTTCTTGTAAAATCTATCTCGAAAATTTTAAAAATGTCCGACAATCAACCCATAAACAAAGATTATAAAATGATTTAAAAAATTAATATTGGTTTTTAAACACCGGCCACATCTGTAGAATAAAATTAAAACAAAATAAAAACTATTTCAATTTTATTGATTCCAAAATCGTTATCTTTATGCGTGTCAGTTTAAACTGACGCTAGCCAAATATGGGTTAAGAGTTGTAAAACTCGATCATTAGATACGTTTGGAATGGAAGCTTTTATCCAGATATTTTGAATTTTTTTAGATACAACTGAATAAATGTTTAAATTGGATGGATGATGGATCCTTGCCATTACATTTTAGTTTCAGGTCATTCCTAACAAATAAAATAAATTTAATGACATCTCCTATGGTTGGTAGCTGCCGTTCGTTAAGTTCATCATATGGACATAATATATCACATATGGTATCGCTACGCATTGAACTCATTTTCTGAAAGATGAAAATAAAACATTTCTAATTTTAAAATTTTATAGCAAAATAATAAGATTAGTTTAATAGAATTCGCTTACAATTAAAATCACGTCTTCAGAAACTGAAATTTTAGTGAATTTGCTAACTCAAACTAGAAAAATTTAAAACAACCAGGAAAACGCTAATGCATACAAATTAAAACAATGTGAAGTTATCACATGTAAACAAAACAAAGAACATATATAACATTTTAATTATGATTCGGATTCGACGTTAAGCGGCACAAAATATTAACACAAAAAATGCCATTTTCAAAACTTTAAAATTTGGTAGAACCCTGAAGATGCAATTTAATTTAATTTGTATGATTATTTTCGTAATTTATGATCTAATTGGCAACTTTCAAGAGGTCTTGTATTGCGAAATTATGAAAAAAAAATTTTTCGGGACACCCTAGCCAGCACTCCTAAAATCATTCAATCTTTGATATACGTATTGAGATATTTCAAGATACATATGAAAATAAAACTTAAAAAAACTATTTCAAAACACAAAGATTCCTAAACACAGCAAAATAACACACACATTAATAAATAACACACACATTAATAAATAACACACACACGCACATATACACACACACGCACGCACACATACACACATTCCAGTCACCAGTACATACACCTTATAATGTAAAGACATGCATACATTTTATGTTTATCAGATCATTCCATATTTGACAAGTAATTTTCAACTGTTCAAATGTTTTTATGGTTTTATTCGTTTTCATTCTTGTGCGGAATAATAAATCATCACATATCAAAAAATAAATTTACTTTCGTTCATCGAACGGTCCAGGCACGACTGCAGCATGTGCTCTCTTACGTTACACGTTGCCCCACGATGTTGAAGTCCCAAGAATGAAAAAATTGTGGAATCTGTGATCGCTATTTTTACTTTTAAACAATAATTTAATTTTTGTTTTTTATTTTTATTTATTTGTTTTTTTTTTGGTTTGTTGATCTTATTTTTTTTATTGTAATATTTTATTTCTCTACTATTTGTTTGTTTATTTGTTTGTTGGTGTGTTTGTTTGTTTGTCTGGTTGCGCCCCCGAAAGGGTTGTTTTTAGCCGGAGGTGGTGTTGGGGATGAACTTCCAGAATCTATAAAATGTTTCCAAATGGCTTGCAATCTGACGTTGCAAATCAACCAAGTCCTTTCCCCGGCTGGTGGCGAGGGTGAGTTATGCTAACAGGAGGGGGCGAAAAGCAAATAAACAGAGCCTCAGAACCGGTGTTCTGTTGATTCCGGGGTGAGAATGTTCGTCAGATTCGTAAGCAATCCATCTAGGATGAGCTAGCTGAAACTCTGATTTCAAACCATAAAATTCTCAATTTTGCTAGATGGACGGTTACATTACACTACAGTTCCATCGAACTGATATGGTTGGTCATCGCATCTTAACCCTTTGTGCCTGCTGAGGTCAACCTTGTGGAGGAAAGTGTCGCATGCATCACGAACACGTTCCACCTCGAACAATCCATTGTGGAGGCTGTCGTTGGAACTGTGTACGGAATGGAGATCGTACTCACAGGCGGAGGCTTCCGCCTTTGCACAGGCACGAATCGTAGCTCTGGTTGACAAAAGGGCGGAAACAGTTAGGCTCCGGATGGAAGCGGCACAGGGGTGTGGGTCTGTGTAATCTGTGATCGTCGATATTTGTCACATCAATGACCCAGTTCTTCTTTAACGTAGATGTAATCCATATTCTTTGGTTGTTGGTTTGTTTGTTGTTTGTTGGCTGGTTTGTTTATTTATTTGTTTGTTTGTTTGTTTGTATGGTTATTGGTAGGTTGGTTAGTTGGTTGGTTTGTTTATTTTTTTGATTGTTTGGTTGTTGGTTGGTTGGTTTGTTGTTTGTTTGCTGGTTTGCTGGTGTGTTAGTTTGTTAGTTTGTTGGTTAGTTTCTTTGCTGGTTGGTTTGTTTGTTGTTTGTTTGTTGATTGGTTGGTTGATTGGTTGGTTTGTTGTTCGTTGGTTGGTTGATTGGTTTGTTTGTCTGTTTATTTGTTTCAATTTGTCGTTGATGGTAGCTTCTCGGCGTGCTTGCATCAATTTCAATCATGCTCCATCTCTTTTCATTCATTCGTCCATTATTCTGTCTGACATTATACTCATTCAGATTTCCACCTTTCAGCCACTCGAACATTTTTTGTTTATTTTGTTTTTTGTTCATTTACTTTTCAGTCATTTACTAGGCAATTTATTTGTTTTCCAATTTATTTTCCTTTGGTCACCCTGCCCCGTGCATTAGCTGGCTGTCTGCCTGCGACATCCTCTGTGGGAGCATTTTGATAGCGCAAATGAAATTTCTTCAAAGATCTCCTAAACTTTAATGCCTAATATAAAAAGCAACATAAAATGTAAATAAACTTTAAAGAAGAAATTTAAATGCTTCTTGGATGAATTTAAAGATGGATGAATTTCAACTTAAAATCATTGAAAGTCGGTGAATGGATGATGAGAATATTGAAAGTTGAAAATAAATTTGAATTAGTCATTTTTTATTGATTCAATTGTTTTTTTATTAAAAAAGTCACCTTTAGAAACCCTCTTTGTGCAAGAAACCTTTTCAAATTTGATTCTTACCCAACAAGAACAGATTATTTTCAAATGAAAATCTCTTTTTCTCTGGCAATCTCAACTCCGTTATTTTATATTTTAGTTCTTGTTAAACTTTAAATAGATATAATATTATCATGAGTTTTCATTTGACAATTTGCATTGAATTTCAAAATAAATTTTTAAATTTTTTGCAGGTGATTAAAGAAAACTCCACTCTAACTGATTTGTTAACTCATCAGAGTCAAATAATTAAATCTACAAGCGACTGAAGAATAATCTAAATAATCAACATCACCAACAAACACACATAATCAACAGGAACATCAGCATTGATATCACGCCATCAACATCATCTTTAAAATCACATCATCATCAACATCAGCAATAGAATTTCAGTGAGTTAGATAGGCAGAAATCACAAACATTAACGATAAAATTATCCATTATCAACTCATCCTCATCGTCGTCTTTAGAAACAGCAGGCTGGTAATTTTTTCTCATCGTTTTCAACATCGCATTTCACGTGACGAACTTCATTGCATTCTGTTTAACTGTACATTTCGGTGATTAACTCTATCGTCATATTGTCATTATCATCATTATGACAAGTCTGATATTTGCGTCGTCAACACGGACGTCATCATCACAATAAATGTCTTCATCATCATCATCAGCATCATCATCAGCATCATCATCATCATCGTCATCATCATCATCGTTATCATCAGCATCATCATCTTCCTTATTGTCATTAGTATCATCATTAGTAACCTCATCAACAAATCTCGTGATGATCTTTTTCTTTCTTCTGATTATTTATCACCCAACAACGTCTTTGAAGCCCATTAATTACTTCCAACGCGAACACACATCACTCTTTTTTCACCATAATCCTATTTCATCATTTTCATCACCATTTTATCACCCTCATTAACATCATTGTCATTTTTTCAACATACTTTCATCATAATCACTTTATCATTTTTGTCATCAACAACCACATCATTTTCACTTCGTTGTCATCGTCATCGCTTCCTCATCAACATCTTCATCATCACTCCATGGTCTTCATTTACAACATCAACCCCATCATCTCATCATCATCTTACACCAGTATAATCACTTCATCATCATTTTATCTCCATCATTTCATCTTATCCGCAACCTCACCATCACAGTTTTTATCAAATTATCATCACACTTTTTCATGAAAACTCATGATAAATTATCATTACTTTGTCATCTTCATCCCTTCATCATTGCCGTCTGTCTTCATCATCATCCTCATCATCATTTTGTCATTTTCGTCTTTTTTTTTATTTGTTATCCTCTTGTCCTCAATCATTTTCAAACTGGTGATAATTGGGTTTATGAAAAAAATTTTTGCAGATGTGAAATTTTTCATTGGACTCCTTGAAGTATTTGAAAATAAATAATTATTCAAAAATAAAAAATAGATGAATGAATGAATGGATGTATGGATGGATGGAAGAATGGATGGATGGATGGATGGATAGATGAATGATGAATGAATGAAAGAACGAATGAATGAATGAATGAATGAATAAAAAATTAAATGAGTATTGCGTAAATAAAGACATGGATATTGTACTATTAAAAGCAATTATTATTAATATTACTATTTCGAATATAAAAAACAATATATAAAAATAAATTTTATTTTTTTTTCAAAAAAACAAACAAAACTTTTAATCGAAATTGAATTATTTCGAACGGTGTTTCATTGTAAGAACACAGCATGGTGGCATCATCATCATCATCATCATCATCATCATCATTGTTATCATCATCATCATCATTATCTTCATCATCATCCTCACCAGCATGTCATTCCTATTTTAACATATGTTGATTATTTTTCAATAGACAAAAACTGTGGAGCAGACAGACATCCGTACAACTGAGCCAACGAGCAAACATATCCAGCACTCAACATGCATTTCATTCATCGCCGCATCTTCATCCTCACCACCACCACCACGTTACTGGTAATGTTTCCACCACCATCATCACCAACTTCATCTTTAATCGCATCAACATCGTCGTCGTCGTCGTCTTCCTTCTTAGAACCAGCATCATCACAACCAGGACCCGATGGAAGTTTTAACACGGCTAGTGATGTTTTTATTATTTTTTGCAATTTTTTTTTCTTGAAACAAAGAAAACTTGGTTGGAATTTATGAGATCCGAGTGGAGTGAATGTGGGATATAAAAAATTATTAACTTGAAACGAGGAGAAATGCTGTTTTGTTCTGTTTCAGGGAAACTTCAATAAAAGTTCTTCGTGTGTTGGTCATTATTTTTCCTGCATATTTAGAAAAAAAATAAATTTTTGTTTGATGTGACCTGTTCGTGTTTGCAGTTTTTATTTCCAGTTACGTACCTGCTGCTGCATTCGTGTGATATCCGATTCTAACTAACGTCTTAGGTTCACTTTGTTCATTCTTGTTGTTTCTGTTCAATTGTTGGGAACAGCTAAACTATTATGTTGTTCGTTTTTCTGTGTTGCTATGCCTGTTTGTGTTTCAAATTAATGAGTGTTCTTTGGATAATTTTAATCGTTGTTTGATGACGAAAATTAAAAGCTCTGTTGTTTACACATACAAAATAAACAACATTTTGAATGAAGATGATGTCATTATGCAATCCAGATAAACGAACACATTTGACTGAACGTCACCAGTTTAAGTTTTGCTTTACCATTTATTTAAAATTTTCATCAAATTGAAAAGTTAAAACTGCAATGAAGCATGTAACTGAAGACAATGCGGATTATTGCCATGATTAAGGTGGGAATTAAGCCGAGGATTAACGAGAAAAGCTTCGCGCTTCTCTAAACGTTTCCACAGTAAATTTACTTCCAGTTTAAATCTAGACGCAATGTACGCACATGCAGGTGTGCGTGCATGTGCGTGCAAGCCATTCCACTCATTGTAGAAGTCTTTCTGATTTTGTGGCTGCTTTCTTATTTGCACGTTATTGCTGCGAGTCGTTACCGTTTAATTTCATTCTTGCGGGTGGTCGCCGCGTATTCTCTTTTGCACTGCTTCCAATGTATTTTATTTCATTTTCTATCTTAAATTTGGGATCGGCTATTATCTATGTGTTTTCAATTTAAATATTTTCTTTGTATAAATAGTTCACGGTTTTGGTTGTCAGTCGTTATGTTACTTGGTAGGATTGCTACATTATTGCATGCGCAGTAAATGTTGCTAATGTGTGGATCTGCGTGAAGAGGTCAATTTTGTTGCGTTAGTATGCTTGTAAGTGAGTTTGATGATTTGTTGAGGAGGATCAACAATTAACATATTCAGAAAAATGTTCTACGCATGTTTCATTTATGATGAGGAAAGAGAGTGCAAATGAAGCCACATGACACAGTAAAAAACGTGCACGCATTCCACCACCACGTATTTCACCACCACCACGTACACCTCTCAATGTTCACTCAAGCATCAGTATTGCGTACCACCACGATTTTAAAAGCTGCGCTAAAGTAAATTGAATTGAAAGTGTTACTTCAAAAAAATTAGCGTGTTTATGCAATCAATTGCAGACATGATACATAACTCCATATAAAGAATGATATTTGTGTATAATTGTTAATGAGGGTATTTATATCAGTTATTTGTATGATATCTCGTTCCACGTAAACTATTTGAAACTTTGCTTGCAAAATATTTATGTTAGAATGGAATCTGTGCATAGCGTTTGGATTGCTTGAAATAAGCATTTTGCTTTTGCAGGCACTGAACTAACCTGTATTGATAGTGGGAGCTTTTTGCGTTTAGACCTGATCCAAGCAACAAAAAAGATGGGTACTTTACGTATATGTGAAGTACTTCTAAATATTTGTTAAAATGTTTATATATTTTTTACCCATACGCACATATTACAAAGACATCCCATGCACACAAATAATCAAAATGTTTAAAATAATATTATTGCGTTCCAGCTTATTAAAGAATATTTTGAAATTTATCAACGACCTTGCAAACCACTAATTAAAAAAATTCATTTAAAAAATTCCTCCTACCTGGACATTTTCGTGTTTCATCTTCATCAATTTTCAAATGCTAATAAGATTCAAATAAAAAAAAATCTCTCACTGCAATGTAAATAAATCAACAAAAAAGCACAGAGCAAGCGCTGCATATTTTTGCGTTTGTTTCTGCATCTGTGCCAGCATCAAATTGATGGACGCCTTGCTACAGTTCAAAACTCGCGCCCATTCGTCAAAAAACACGTGTTGATTGCTTATCAACAAGCTCACACTTCTTCCTGATTGAATTTCTTCTCACATAAAGTTGCCTGCCTGTCATCATTTTTCTTTTTTTTAATTATCTGAAATATTGACAGCATCGGCAACATGAAGAACAGCATAAACACTAAACAACATGAAAACAAATCAACACGAACACAAAACAACATGAACACAAATCAGCATGAACACAAATCAGCCTGAAAACAAAACAACATGAACACAAAAACAACAAAAAGAACGTCGTCATCAACAAAATATTTTTAATTAGCGCCAATTTTTTAGTGCTCTTATTATTCTCACTGCAGCATCCAAGACAGCAACATATACACAATTACCCTCCATGTGTATATTTTATAACACTACTCTGATCAGCACAACACGTGATCACTTCATGTTTGTTTGGTTCACTCTTTTTCCGAGTTAACCACACGAAATGCTGCAACACCAGCATTAATTAACGCATAATTGTTACCACGACTGCAACTGACTCTCGCACACATAAGACCAGTTTTAGCAAACATATATAAACACAGTTATTAATAATTTAGGTCAAGAATTATAGGTTCAACATTCGTTATTTCCTGCCAAATTTCTAATTTTATTTTGTTGTTTGAAGAGTTGTTCAAAATTTCAATCTCTTTTCTAAGATTTTTTGCTGATAACATCGATTTTCAGATAATTACGAGTTTAAAATTTATTTTAGTGAAAATGTAAATATTTTTATTTTATTATTTACATAAAAATTTTCAGATTAATTTTCAGATAATTATGAATTTAAAATATATTTTAGTTAGTATCAAAATATTTCTATTTCATTATTAATGTAAACATAAATGATCTCAGAGCAAGCATTTTTATAACCATCATTATAATGTAATTACCACTAACGGTTTCTTCTTGTTGTCAATGTTTTCGCAATTTTCTCCATTATCTTCATCGCGAGTCTAATAAATTCACTGGAGTTGCAGCAGCAGTAGCAGCAGTAGCGACAGGCAGGCGATTACCACACAGTGGGCCTAGGAGAGGTCGTAAATTAAAATGCTCAAAAAGTGCTCGCGCAGTAGCGCATGACTGAATTGTTTCAATTTGTTTCTTTCCAGAACTCCAGAAGCAAGAAGAACAATGAAGTTAATAACAACAACAACTATTACAAGACGTATAATAATAATAAAACCGTAAAGAAATCAAATAAAAATAGCAAGAATAATAATAAAAATAACAAAAGACAAGACAACAAAACCGTTAATAAAAATAATAGTAATAATAACAATGACATCAAAAACAACAATAAAAAGAACAAGAACCTGGCACACAACAACGTCTACATAAACAAAAATGATCTAAACAACAACCCACATGCCAATAATGACTTCAATATAATCGACATAAACAACATGTTGGGCGACCACCCGATCGACAACCACCACAACAACTACGACAACCACCACAACAACTACAACAGCCACTACAACAATATGTACGGTGACCACTCAATTGCGCACAACAACAAAAACAACAGAAACAACAACAACCCCATGTGCAAAGACCAATGCAAGTGCATCAACCAACGCAACAAGAACAAAGATTTGCAGAACGACCCTGCCTACAACAACAACAACAGACATAACAACAAACACAACAACAAACAAAACATCCCATCCACTGAGTACACACTCGAAACTTACACCCCTTCATGTGAGAGTGGCGTGAATGCGGTGCTAGACGGTTGCGGTTGCTGCCTGGTGTGTCCGAGGCAACATGGGGATCAATGCGACCCCATCCATCCATGTGACGCCGCCAAGAAGCTCATTTGCGTCTCGGATAATCAGCATGTCAGCAATTACAATGGCATCAGCGGGAGTGGCAGCGGTGGTGATGTTGGAGGCGTTTCGGCAGCTAAAATGTTGGGTGTTTGTAGAGGTTTGTTGTTGTTGCTGATACTGTGCTTTTATTGTTGATGAAAACTGTGTTGATATTCTATTAAATCTGTAAACTGTGTTGATATTTTATTAAATTTTAATTTCGTTAATATCATATAATAATCTTGACAAGGCATTTCAATTGATTTAAATTGAATTGTTAGTTTTTCAAGCGTTCAACGATCAAAGAGTGTGAACGACGCTTATCATCTCAATGTGCATTGCGCTTGTGGCAAATAACGAACCTTCAAAAAACGGTGGATGGACATTTCAATGTTTCATATTATAGAACAGCAGTAGTATTTAAAAATTACTAAACACACCTGCCACACAGTATGGTAAACTTGAGAACTACTGAATGTCGGTTGTATGTTCTAAACTGGATGTCGGGGCATGAAGTAACAAGTAGCTAAGCGGGGTCTCCTTCATTATTTTCAGAATCCGCTTTTTCGTCATACCTTTTTAAAATTATTGGCTTTTAAAAAATGCACTTTTTTGTCTAATTCACATTGCACTCCCGCAACTTAGGATGTTGAAAATGCAAAAAATACGTTTTGACGAAAGAAGTGCAAATGCTGATGGCCCGTCGAGATGAGATATTTTTAATTTTTATAGTAAAATTCTTTTTTCATAGCAAACGTTGTTTTTGAATAAATTTAATTGAAGTTACAGACTTCAATAACGAATAGTGAATTTCAACCATTTTTAATTTCATAGTTTTTAAACAAATAACAAATGTAGTGTGTGCATAGAATGTAATGAAAAGGCATGAGAAGTTGAGACAGGTAGGTTTTTTTAGAAATAGCTAGGTTCTTAGAAGTGGGCCCTGGGCAGGTTCTTCAACTGCAGTATCACTGATGACGGGGCCGAACGGGAACCTGCCTATTTGGATCCACGTATGTAGACATTTCAGTGAATAGAATTATAACGGATTTTATTGTTGATTGTTTTATTGAATTTAAAAGATTTCCCAAAATAAACTTCACCAAATTGAAATGCTCTATCTGCTCCGTTACTGTTGATAAAATTATCAACTGGATGTGATGTCCTTGATGTAATGTAATGTGATGAATGAAATGTTTTTGATGTGATGTTTCAACTTATGTAAACGTCTTCCCGACGTGATCATGTTGATGTGGATTTTGTGCCTTCGTTAAAATTGCTGAAACGTTTCATGATGGATTGCATTATGTTGCCAGTACATTTTAAAAGTAGGTATCGATTACACAGACATTTAAAATTTGGGTATTTATGGTGGTGATAACGATGATGAAAATGATGACGAAGCAGACAAAACAAGAATGGTGGTGGTGATCGTAGTGATGTTTATGTTGCGCAAATTACAACATCAATCACGTTAAATAAAAATTAATATTTTTTTTACGACGCATGATCACATCAAAAATTTAAAGTTAAATTTGAGATACATTCTCTAGACTGTTACTGTCACTTTCTGTCACTTTATTCTTTAGGATGATGTTTCTGTAATATATGAGATGATAAGATGGTGACTGTAAGACAATTATAATAACAACAAAAACAACAATAACAATAATAACAACGACAACAGTAATAATAATAACAATAATATTAACAATAATTATTATTATTATATTAATGCGATGATGATGGGGATGATGATACTAGACGAACGATGATGATTATAATCAAGATATTATTAAGCAGCACACGTTCAGAACGGTTAACAACATCATAGGAATGATGTCGTTAACATGTTATTTATGCTGATGACAACGTTGATTCTTGTTGTTAACAATAATGTTTATGTTATTAACAATAATGATGTTTATACTGCTAACAATATTTGTGGTGCTGTTTAACTGCTTGTTTCCAGCCAACCAGATGAGTTTTTTCTATTCCATATTCTTCATTCCATTCCGTGCTGTTGGTGATGCATGTCAGAAACGTTGTTGGTTCTACCGAATGGCGTTACATATCTAGTGAAATAAGTTAAATTATGTTTCAAAACTGATAGAAACTGATCGATGTTGATTAAAAGGATTGCGCACATGTTCTCAGCGGGTGTTATCTGTTAAATTATAGCTCAAAGTGGTTGTGAGAACTAAAAGACCGGCCTAACGAATGTTCCGCTTAGTATAAAAATGTTAATTCGATGGCTTTTAGCCTTGACATGTGTATGCAAATGCACATCTTTTGAGATAATTGTCTCTCGTAGAGGAAAATTGATATTAATGACAGAGACACTTGTGTGTGTGTCTTGGTCTGCGGCAGCACACATCAATATATCATATATTCACGTATATTGGGGCGTGCACACACGCACACATATATACACATATACACACACGCACACATATATACACATATACACACACGCATATATATAAGTCTATATATATATATATATATATATATATATATATATATATATATATATATATATATATATATATATATATATATATATATATATGCACACACACACACACTTATATAATTATATGTGTGTGTGTGCTTTTGTTTAATATATCTCCACCTTTATATTTAAAGATGTTATTTCCTTTCTAAGTAGGAGCATAAAAACCGCCAACCTCAATAAATCATCGCACTACGTCCAGTTCAGCCAATTGAATGCAGGGTATCCTTCAAAAGTTATCTCCAATGAATTATACAGTGGCACCACATTTGGAGAACATGGCACATTTCTTATCTACAAATTTCTATAAGGAATCTCGTACATCTATAAAAGACCTATTAATCAAGAAAAGATATTTCTATTTCTAATTATTTTCATTGTGATGAATAAAGAGATTAATGTGAACTTAAACATACAAACCGCACACACACACACACAAACACGCACACAGACATACACACACACACACACACACACATGCATTCACATACATGCTTAATTAATAAATATGAATTATGTTATTTTAAAGATAAATCATTCCCATGTATAACTCTCAAATGAAGAGAGTGCAGTACAGTTAGCGATCGTGGAGATATTTTCCGATGCACCAGCCAGCCAACATTTTTTATGCTTCTGAATGAACGACAAAAAAAAAGGACGGCGAGAAACAAAAAAAATTTCTTATATTTAATTAGACAGAAAAAATTGTTACCAACGGGATATTGGTGCGTGTGCAAGCATATCGTTTCCTGAATTTTCAACCGTATAATACAATTTTTGCTATAAAAAGATATGTTTAATTTATTTTAATACATTTGCAAATTAAAGACTTTCATTTTTTTTATTTATTCCTCACATCAAAGCAAAAATGTTAACGACATAATACTTTACTAACACGATCTACTATAAAATTATAAGAAATTTTTTCAAATTTCAACTGAAATTACACTAACAATTTAACTAACCACCACAAAAGCTCATCATTTAAATACAAAAAACTAACTATAAGTGACTAGAAATGACTAGAACTTTGTTACAAAATGTACAACGACGCTACGAAGGAAGGCGCGAGCCAACCACGCGAAGTTACAAACAACATCACGCCACAAGAACGACAGCTACAAAATTATTACTCAACCAAGCAGAGGAGGATGTATGAGGAATGTTGGAGAGGTGGACACGTGTTGATGTATTAACAAATAAAATATCAAACAAACAACATCCTCGCCTCTACAACATTGTTGCATAGGCGCAGAAAACATCGTCTGAATGGCGAAAGACGTGGAGTGGTCGCTAGGTAGCCCCAACTGGTTAGCCACTTAAATGCTGCGAAAACTCTAATTTTATATTTAGAAGCTCAGTATAATTTTGTGGCCTGTTACGGGAAATCCTAAGAAGTTTCCACTTTGGAAAAATATCATTTTATTTATATTCACTCGAAAGTAATTCATTGCTATTAAATTGATTTTTTTTTATTTGTCTCATTGAGTGAATTAAATTCTCGCTGGTAGCACGTAAAAAACAAATTTTTAATTTTTAACATATCGAACTTTAGCGTAAAATGCAAACTTGAAAAGTTATTTTTATACAATCTTTTTCGTAATCACTTTTATTCCATTTATAAAAAATTATCAAAATACGTTGGTGTGTAGTTTCCAAGATGTCGTGTGAAAACTTAATATTTGTGAAATGATGCAACGAGTGACAAAGGATGAGAGGCTACAACCTACCACGAAGTCCGAACAAACATCTCAATTACATATGTTTGTTTTATCATTCGGGATATCTCTATTTGCCATTTATACCAAAACGAATTATTCATGCTCATCACTTCTCGGCAGGAATATCTCTTCTTCTTCTTGACTCATTTGGTTTCGTTCCTCTGAATTTTAAACAGCTTTAAAATTTCCGAGCAATTACCTCCTCTCCGCGTTTATGCATACGTTGCATCAGTGCATAATAAAATAAATTGACTTTTATTCCTCTATCTGGCAAACATTTCAACTGTTTTAATGCGTGACTCTTCTCGAAGAAAGAAATTATTTTAGAAAAAATTTTTTTTCGAACGAATTCGTCAACATTCAGACAGATTTAAAGTTAGAGCAATCAATGACAATTCAAACTGTACAACAGAAATATTGTTCAAGTGTGAATTAATAAAGAAACCATGTTGAAACCTTTCAAATGAAAATATTGCTGATGATTTTGCTATTGTTGCAAAAAACGAATGAAAAATGTACACGTATTTAATTGTGTGCGTATGTGTATGTATCTGTGTATGTATGTACCTATGTATGTATATGTTTGTGTATAGTATGTACATGTACGTATTCTACTGATAATAAAACAAGTTGCACAAAAAATGCACAAACGCAAACCCTCACAGGCATACATTTAAAACAAACGCTGACTAACAGGCAAACAATTTACGAAGCAATCTGTGCATGTCACTGACACACACTTTTATTACATACATACATGCATACATACATACATGCATGCATACATACATACACACGTGTACATGTACATACACATATACATATACATACGTACGAACATACATACATACATACATACATACATACCTACATACATACATACATACATACATACATACATACATACATACATACATACATACATACATACATACATACATACATACATACATACATACATACATACATACATACAAGTTTTTATTAACAAGGGAACCATACATATATACATACATACATACATACATACATACATACATACATACATACATACATACATACATACATACATACATACATACATATATACATACATACATACATACATACATACATACATGCATACATACATACATACATACATACATACATACATACATACATACATTCGGTTTTGTGGAGACCTAATCACAATTTTTAATTTTTTCAGAATTATAAATAAAAATCTCTTCTATTTATAAAAATGCGTCAAATACACAAACTAGAAGGCAAGTCTAAAAACTCACCGTTAGCAGATCTAACACATATGCAAACAAATTCCTTCGTCAATCAGAACTGACTCTCTATGGTGACGGATTTTTAGGCATTTTAAACATATTTTTGCGTCAGATCTTAGCATTTATTGAAAATCAAACGGACAAGTCTAGTGGAAAGAAACAGAAATGAATCTTCTCAGCAATTGATTGAGAAATTTTTCAAAAATAAGCAAAATAATTTTGTTACCTTTCAAGTTTGTTAAGTTTTCAACTTTAAAATTAAAAACCATCGCAAAATTACTGATCCGCCACCATGCTCCTATGGGACCAACATGAAGTTAGAACTTTGAAAGGACTCGAGATGGCAGTGGACAGATTCACGATCGAAGAAATTTTTATTAAAATCTTGAGTCGATTTTTTGTCATTATTTTTAAAAACTCTATTCAATTTTAGTATTTTATTAGATAATTAGCTATCGTATTACAACATTATAGATGCGTACTGTTGGTTCGCGCCCATTTTATAGTTATGTTTTGTTAGTTATGGTTAAACTGGCAGGCCACTGTTGGACTTTACGATGTTCAACTTTCACGACGGCATAAAAATTAATTAAAATTTAAAATTTATTTTTCAATATTCTTAGTGAAATTTTATTAGTGCCTATCTTATAGGAAATAGTAGAGACATTGGCAGAAAGACTTCAAAAGGCAGACACACATAGACAGAAACATGCACACATGTCATCAATCACAATCAATCAGATGTGTCCAACTACTTACCATCATGTTACTGGGTTTTGTTTTTTTACGCTTCTCTCCTTTACCAACCTTTTCACAGTGCTTGCTATTGTTGCTTATGTTGCTTGTTGCCTCAAAATATGACATGCCTGCCATCTTCTACACATCTCCTCGGTCCCCACAGTCAAACACGCTCGTTTTTTTTAAATTGTTTTTTTTTGAAATTTTATGTAGCAACTCTGTGAACACAGAAATGCTGATCTTGTTTGCTTTTCATTTTATAAACGGGCGGCGTGATGGCTTAGTAGTTAAGGTCGCCTGGTGCTGTTTCGCAGTAACCGGGTTCGAATATGACAAAAAGATCCCCGCCTATCACACTGTGTGTGATGCGTCGTTTAGCATGTATTCATATACGATGTCTGTCTCTGAACTTTGGAAGAGTGTAATTGACCTTTTATAACCATTAATCATCATTATATCATATTATAAAACTTTTAATTTAAAAGATATTATGTTTCAAATTTGTTCATTAATTTTTATGTTTTATTTTATTTAGAATTAATGTATTATTGATGTTGTTTTATTTTCTTGGGAAATAACCCTACAAGCTATGTTTTGGGTTTTTTTTTATAACAGGAGACTTGAAGCCTTGTTAAAAAATATGTACATTGTACATATGTATATATATACAATTATGTATTTACAAAGATCACTGCATTTTCGGCATTTTTCAGCTTGTAGTTGAGTTTTTCAGTTATTTATATTAATTTGTATATATATATATATATATATATATATATACGTACATATAATTCATGTGTATATAATTCATATATATAAGCAATGGTGATTAAAACTGTTTAAAATGAAAGAGGCAAAGAGATTTTTTAAATGTTTCCAACAATAAGTACAAATTCATTTATATGTGAATATAATAAGACTGTCTTTTTATAAAAAGATGACAATTTGTGATGGTGTTGAATTTAAACAGTCATTGATTTTTCATTTTTTTGTTTTTCTATGTGCGTGCGAATGTTTTGGTTTGAAATTTATTCTTCTCATTTTTCCATTTTTTAAATTTATTCAGGCGCCCCCTCTTGAAAATAAAACAAAACATGCAGCGGACAGAACAACACCATCAATAAAATACAATCCTGATACACAGCAACACAAACAACATGCGACAACACTCGACAGCATGCAACAAGCAATCATGTGAGAACGCAAGGACAACGACATGCAGCTAACCATCGACTCTTTCAAAATTTGTTTTCTGTGAGCCTCTCTTATTGATTTTCATCACAATTATTTCAGTGTAATATCAAATTAAATGCGCTCGTGTTGTGGTCTTTCCAACTTATCGCGTCAGTTTTTGAAGTTCTGAAGGCTTCTTTTTATTTTTCTCCGTCACTATGTGTGCCTATGTGTTTATAAAATGTACTGTTCAATCTTCTGAGCACGTAACTTCTCAGAAATATGGTATTTTTCATTCAATTTTCATTCAGTTTTCTAACAGATCAAAAAATATTTCAAATATAAAATATCAAAAGTTTTGTCGTCTCTCATGTTAACAAGTTTAAAAATTTTTATTTGTCTTCAACGAAATCGTGCATGTATAACTTAAAACTCTATTCGTGTACACAGGAGAGCCGTATTTAATCTGAGTAAATATTTTCGTTTGTTTTAAAAACGTACTCACAAAAATTGGAAGCAGCTGCAAGCAATCAGAATATCCTGCCCTGCTACTTTGCAAACGTTCGACCTTCAAATCCTCTGCATGCATCTCATGATCTGAAGCGAGGATATCTCGGGAGCATGAAAGTTCCAACTGACGTCCTTGACGATGTGCAAACTCCAGCGAATCTCAAAACAGACAAGACCTCATGGTAGGATGGAAAGAGTGTTAAAATATGCCATTAACAAAAATTTTGAAAGTAAAATAAAACACTAATCAGGTTACGCAACTTTAAAAAATAATTAAGTTGAGACGGCAATAGAATAGAATTCTGAATTAGCTGGCAGTCGTGTAGTTGCGTTAAAAAACATTTCTAAAGAGAAGAAAATTTTTGGCAAAAGTTCATTTTAAAATGTAATTTAATATTTTCTTGGCAAAAAGCGCTTGTTTCTTCCAAAAGAGTTTGGTTTTCAAAGTTATTTGAAATAATTTAACAACAACAATAACAACAACATCATGCCAATTGAACTGATGCAACAACAACAACATAAACAACTGTTAGAATGTGAAAAGTTGACGTTCATTCATTATATTAAAATATTAATAATTGTTTACTCCAATGCCAGTCGCCTCCAGTCGTTCGGATCATTGAACGAAACATTCAAAACACTGGGAAATAATTTTCATTGAAGACAAAAAACTTATCTTCATTAGTAACTTACAAGAGAAATATTAAAAAGTTAGTTAGTTTACTCTTAATTAATTCACAATATCAACAACACACACACAAACAAACAAACGAACAAATACACGCGAATGAATCTACGGATCAGACAGACACAATGACATGGGATAATAGGTTGGGATCTGTTTATATTTGAAACTGGTTCCTGCAACAACAGGACCAGGCGTATCACCCACCACCACCACCACCACACCATCTCGTAAGTCATTAGTGATAATTTGTTTTACTCTGATCAAACATCAGAGCCGACAACATCAAAGGCATTATCATTGCGAAGATTATTGTCGTAATCACCATAACTACCACCATCATCACTGTTCCTCAAATAACTGAATGTTTTGATTAATATGAGCGAGCAATGCCCAAATAACTTTACATTTTTTTATTCATCATCATCTCAATAAGTTATGAATCATCTTTTTCAACATAGTCTACATCTACAATCAATACCATCGTAAATGAACTTCTTAGTATATATTTAGCCTCGTTCTACTACCGTTTCCAACATCATCATAAGGCAGGTTATCACCATCCAGGTTATCACCATCAATGTTATCACCATCCAGGTTATCGAGAGATCATCCTTCCAACCTTCACTATCGTTATAATTATCATCAACAGCAGCAGCAATTCATAATCATCATCACCTTCATCATCTTGCGACAGCAGCAAACATCTTCCGACACGGAATGATCTGGACGTGTGCACGTAAATCACAATGGCGAACATCAATGATGAATAATGTCATCTCCAGGCTTTGCGCAAGAGCGTGTGAGGTGTGAGTGTTTGTGCGCGTGTGTGTGTGTTTACGTGTACGTGTGTTTGTGTGCGTGTGAACGTGTTTGCGTGTATGCGCGCGCGTGTGTGTGTGTCTAGATTTCACACATACATATATTTTATAAAATAAATAATTATTTGTGTATATTTATGGATGCTTTATGTGTGTGTTTTTGTCACGGAGTTGTTGTCATGGAGTTATGTGATGTTATGTGATGCGTGCTAACAGATAACATCAGATCAGGGAATTACGGAAATCAGTATAACAATAAGTTTTGCATAATAAATGTCATGGCAATAATAACGATGATAACAAAGAATGTTACATAGGAAAAGTTGACCAAATGTTTTAGTGCATCGGTTACAGTTGCGGGGTAGTGCTGAATGTCGCTTAACTCCAAGAACCCAATTCAAATGGCTGAATACATTAAACTTTACAAATATTTGTTTAAACAGATAATAAACCTTTCATTGAAATGTAGAAACACAAATTAAGACAAGAACATTAGGCAGAGTAGAGCGCAGGACGAGAAAAAACTTTACAAAAATTAGCATAACACGCACGCATGTCACACAACACACGCACTCACAACACACACACAACACACACACATACACAATACACACACAACACATGCACAACACACACAATTTAACTCACATGCCTGCAAAATAACACGTATGAACGTCGTATTCACCTTCGTGCCAGTGCCATAAACACAGTCACTCAAGACGACATACACGCAGCAACGCAACACAACACACACACACAAACAAACAAACACACACTCAAACACACACACAAACAATCACACACACCTAAGCAGAACAACAAGCACGTATGTTTTATCACGTACACATAGTTCAACACAAAGTCATCTCTAGACATAACAGTTATTATAGTAAGAACATTCGATTCAAATTGTTATAAAAATTATAACTTCAGAAATATAACAAACAAACCACCTTGAACATTGACAACAGAAACCAAGCCGATATAAAAATTCATTAATAAAAAAATTCATTCCAACATCTCTCTCCACAACTTAAAAATGAAACATCTTGAAACAACTTCATACCTGCGAAGTTGAACATGTCGACACTTGAGCTTGCGCGCCTTTACTGTTCCATGAGAATTTTATATATATTATATTTCTGAATGAGTTTGTTCGATTTTTTTATCTACTTAGTCATTATTTTGATAAACTTCGAATGTTAAAATGTCAACGACCTTTCTTTCCGAAATATAATTCTTCACGTTGTTATTTGCAGTGCGTGTGTTTATCATTCTTCTGTCATCATATCATGTCGGTGTCATTCATGTTGATGTCATGTTGATGTCATTCATGTTGATGTCATGTTGGTGTCACATTTGTGTTGTAGATGATTTTATTTTGCTTGCATTTTGGATCTAAATTTTTGACCAAATAGAACATTATCCATGCTACGAGTTACACAGAAAAGAATAAATTCACTCCATGTTTCATCGAATAATTTTTTAATTAAATCAAATTAGTCATTGCTTAAAAGAATGTTTTAAATGAATTTTTATGAAAAAAGCAGCCTTATTAATCCCATGTTCGATTCTTGAACTGTTAATTCTGTTTTTTTTTTGTCATAGTGAAATGGATTTGCAACATCATTCTCACCTTATTATCGTTGTATTTTTTCACGTAAGTATCTGATATTGTGTCTATGCCAAAAATATTTTAATCATTATAATAATTCATCATCATTATTTTCATCCATTATCGTAATTTTTTCCAATTTGTCATCATTTCGGTCATCTTCATAATCGTACGTCGTAATTACAGAAGACTGCATGTCATGTCGGTATCATTTAGTTACTAACATTTTATATACACTACTAATTTTAATATTATGGATATCATTTTTATCAATATCATTATTATCATCATCAGTGATTTATTTTTTTCATGTTTTTCTTATCACATCACATCGACATAACGCCATTATCACTTCAACATATCTTCACATACACACACATACAGACAACACAACACACACAACACACACACAGACACACGTACACACAATTTAACTCACATGTCTGCAAAATACATCATAACTATGCCCTAATCACAACATCATCACATAACTGTCACATCATTGTCGTATCACTGTCACGTCTCTCCCCACGAACATATACAATAATTTGAAAGATCTCTTGCCATAATGTCACGATCATGTTGACGACAATGTTGTTGTTGATGGTGACGAAGATGGCGATGTTGGTGATGATGATGTTAATGATGCTGTTGATGACGACAATGTTGACGATGACGAATATGATGACGATGTTTATGATGACAGTGATGGCAAAGATGTTGATAATGACGAAAATGGAGATGTTGATGATGATACTGATCATAACAATAGATAGGAAGTTCTCACTGAAATATGTTTTTTCCAATTTTATTTAATGTTTTAACTTTCAAAGCATTTTTATGATAACCATTGATTCCCATGTTGTAGAAAGTATGGAAAATACAATTTTAGAACTGAATATATTTTTGACGTGCAGTTTCATTTTAATCTGGCTCATATTTTGAACTAAACATTTGACTAGACACTGAATAAAATTTTATTTTTATTTTCTAAACCGAACAAACGCCGGCCAAAGACGACATCATCCTTGTCATAACTTCATCATCATTGTCATGACTTCATCATCATTGTCATGACTTCATCATCATTGTCATGACGTCATCATCATCATCAACGTCATCACTGATTTACTCCGGGTTCCAAATGTAAATTGACGCGACTAATATAACCTAAATCATTTTTACTTATTGTTGGAATGAAAAAAATTAAAAGAGTTACTCTTTTCATTTTTACCGTGCTAAAAAACTTTCATAATGTCATAATGACAAAAACTTTAATTTTCAAAAATATAACAGTAACACAAGCTATTTTGAATAATATCAAATATCCTTATTTTCCTTTCAAAATAATGAGCGTAACATCTGACCAGCATTGCAATTATTATCATATGTTACACGGAACTCGCAAAATAACTTAAATTGTTTACGATAACCTTACTACAATTGACACAATTAATTAATCAACTACAACATCTTTCAGTTGCCGGGTGCAACATATTGCAACAAAACAAGCAGCACTATGGCGCGTTGAAAAAACACAACGATGACAACAACAAAACCAAATCCTAATCAAAATGTTTTGTCTTGCAGTATAATCTCCTCGTTGCAGTGGCGAGACAATCGCCACAACACAAGAAAACCAGCCACGTCCTTCCAAAAATTGCAATTACGGTCCTAACATAACAGGACACTGCCAGACTCGTAAACTGAATATTAATGACTGCAACGTTGGCCGTGCCGTTAATACGCAGAACAGATGCATAAATGCCGCATTATTGTCTTTCAATGGCTCGCCTTCTCGTCTGCGGCCAATCTGATTGCCAGGCTTATTTACAACCATCATTTCAATTGCAGGTATTAACGTGACTGTCCTGCATGAAAAACACTAATTAATTTGTTTCTTATTTATGTGGCCTCTATTGTTGGACCGCACAATGTTATTCCTCTTATTGCTGGCTCCCATCTTACTAGTTCTATAACAACGTTAGCAATAATAGCAACGACAATGACAATAATAGCAGCAAAAACAACAACTGTTAATGACACAAAACTGTGAAACCTTTTTGCTCTTTGCATTATTTTCAGAAATGCGATTGATGCTTCGCTTTGTTAAAAATTAGTGTTTCAAAATGCGAACTACTTTTGAAACTCTGCAACTGATCTCAGCCTAAACTTTCAAATCAATCGGCACCGAGTTTCAAGATTTGACTGAAGCAGCTGGATAAGTTTTCACCCCAAAATGAGATTTTTTAAAAGATATGCACGCCCTGCAGGTCTCAATCGACGCCAGTCACTAAATTATTCAACTTTTTCTTCATTTTTATTTTAAATTCTATGCTGTGCTCCACCGACAACCAATAACATTTAGAGATATGCTGTCAGAGTTGGAAACCCAAGCTATTAATCTGACTGCGCAGTTCTGAACCGTTTGAATGAATGCCAGATGACACTTGTTAGTGCCATACAAATGAGTTGCAACTTCCCTCTAAATCGACTCACCCCTTATCTTAAACAATTGATAAAATATGGCAAAGTGAATTAACCAAATACATCCTTTCTTAATGTTTGCTATGTAGTAGATTATATAATTTAAAATTTCTGCAAATAAATACATTGCGTTTAATATGACCAAGTAAATGTTTATAGCCACACCATGCAAATAATCACAGTATTTCGTACAAATTACTATATTGTGATTGAAGTGAGATGAAACATTTTTGTTGTTTCTTGGCGGGAGACATACTCGATAGTGAAAACTTTGCTAGTGATAAGGATTAATATGGTATACAAATTTGTAAACATAAAACTAGAAAATGTTTCTTTCAGCCTCTTCAACATTATTGTTATTATTACTATTATTATTTTGAAATATTCAAAATTAATAATTAATACATTTGAAATTTCGCCTTTGGGTATCTTTAAACCTTTTAAATTGTCATTAATTAACTTTACATGGACTGATCAATTTCTTAACAGTTTGATTAATTCAGCTATATCGTCATCGTACGCTATTTACTGCGACAGAAACGCAATTTGAACTCAATTTAATACCGTTTTTAATTCTCTTTGCACCCATTTGCTTTATGGCGAGTAATGTTTGTAGAATATCATTTTAATTCATAACGTACTTTATTTTTATAATAATATTTTATCCATTTTGTGTTTTTCGGAAAATAAAAGCGTTCCCATAATTATTATTATTATTATTATTATTATCATTATTATTACTCTTATTATTATGTACAGGTGAGCAAGAGAGTTGACCAACTTTGTTCAACTCACTGTTTCTTGTACATAACTCGATTATTTTATCGTTTAATTAGTTTTAAAACTGGTTCATTGGTTTTTTAAAATTGTAAGAAATATGGCGATACTTTTTAAAATTAAAATTTTCATAGTTTTATATTTAAATTTAGTTTTTTTAATTAACGGCATTTACAGTACTAATACTAATAAATGTCCGTATTGCAGTAAAACATTTATCAACGTAGGTCGACATTCCTGGCGTTGTACTATGAATACAGGTAACACTAATAATAACAAAGTTGTTCGCTCTGCTGTTAAATCTAACGTTAAAATTTCAGCAAAAATTTACAACTCTAATTCTGTTGATACTGATGCAATTAACATTGAAAATAATAATAACTTAATATCGTGTTGCTGCGGTAAACGTTGTAAGGGGAGGAAAGGCTTAATTATGCATCAAAGGTCATGCAAAATGCATAAAACTTTGCAACTCCCGAAAGAAACCTCAGAAAACGAAGGTAGCACAACGCCACTGCCTGAGAGCCAAACCACATCAACAAACAGCCAACAATCGCTGCCGTCACCAGCCGTCGCGACTAACATACTTCCAGCTTCATCTAAAATCACTACCAGGAAACGACAATCTTGATGATTTTGTTGACGCGTTTCAATCTACAATCTATGGCTACTTTGCCCAGAATTATGGCACCATCAAATACAAATCACAATCTACCTGCTGACACAAACAAATCGGTCAAGGAACTAAAAAAAGAGCTAAAGCAACTAAAAATATTAGGCCAACACAAACACAACTTCGACAACCAGATCATCAACACCAGTAAGACCCTTCGTTCTAAACTACTGTCAATAAAACTTTCTAAACATAAAGGGAAAAAATTCACAATCACCACTCAACTAAAACAACGATTCTGGTGGGCATGCAAAAAAATATTTGCAACAACAAAAAAAAACATGACACCACTATTCAGCTCGATCGATTGTTAAAAATATTTCTTCAATATTCTAAACAACATCAACAAAAAGAAATATCAACTCCCTAATTGGGCACAAAACGTACCAGCGCCCACAACGCCCTGCAACATCAATCCTCCTACCTACCACGAAATATCTACAATAATCCGCAAATACAGATCAAAATCATCACCATGTCCGCTAGATCAGATCTCAATTATTCCATTTAAAAGATGTCCTATATTACGCACCTTTCTCCACAATTTGTTTACGCAATGTTGGTTGTCCTCTAGAATCCCATTATGCTGAAAGAAAGGTTTCACATTGCTTATTCACAAAAAAGGTGACGCACATGATCCGGCCAACTTCCGACCCATAACACTTCAACCTACGCTCTATAAAATATTTTCAACCTGCATTAACAACAAAATGTACAACTTTTTAGAATCAAACAACCTCATCAATAAAAACATCCAAAAAGGTTTTTATCCGAAGGTCGACGGACTGACCGAACATACCCAGCTATTATCACACATGATCAATGACGCTAAAAGACATCAAAAAACAATAATTGTCATTTTGTTGGATCTTAAAAACGCTTACGGCGAGGTCAGCCACGACCTAATCTCATCCACCTTAGACCATCATCATATACCGCCAATGATCGCTGATTTAATAAAATTCACATACGCCGACTACACCATATCAGTTTCGGGTTGCGATCAACTTACACCTCCTATCCGGGTCAAACGTGGCGTGCTGCAAGGGGACCCTCTTTCGCCTCTGCTGTTCAATTTGTGCTTCAATCCTTTAATGAAAATATTGGAAAAGCCTGAATATCAACAATGCGGCTACATTTGGGGACCTACAGCCAACTTGAAAACGAGAGCATGGATGCAGTTTGCCGATGATACGGCAATTATTGCTAACAGCACGGAAAGTGCTCAAAAGTTGATCGACATCAACCAGACTTGGTGTAACAAAACGGGTATGAAAATAAGAATAGATAAATGCTCATCATTCGGCATGAGGAAAAAAAATGGTGTTTACGAACAGTTCCTTCCAAAGCTGACCATAGACGATGGAACTATTCCTCAAGTCAAAATAGGGGGGCACTTCATATACCTTGGCAAAATATACGACTTTGAAGGAAAGGGCACAGAAGCCAAGAAACTGCTAATCGGTAAATTAAAAGGTTTGTTGTCGGTGGTCGGCGAACTAGATACGTCAGCACAATGGAAGCTCCAAATTTTAAGACGATACATAACATCACAACTGGCTTTTGAGCTTAGGACATACGATGTCTCGTTGACCTGGATTGGCAGCTACCTTGACCCATTGGTGGTAGAGGCAGTGAGAATGTGGCTGTCATTGCCAATCAGTAGTTGCCTGTCAGAGAGCTTAACACTTCCCTTCAAACTGGGTGGATTAAATGTTAGATCTCTCAAACATTACGCCGAATCTTTGAGGATCAAACTTCGCAACTATTTAAAAGCCAATGGAAACGAGGAGTTAAAATGCCTGTGGAGCGAATCGTTCAGCGACTTCATTAAAATCGACAATATGCTTCCTGACGTCAACGACATCAAATCGACGCTTAAAGCAATAAAAGAACAACAACAAACCGCAGCTTCGAATCATCTGACATCCCTTCAATGTCAAGGAACAATATTAAAATCAATTCAAGCACACATCCCAGCTGTTCGCATAGATCGTTTGTCGAGGTACGTAACATGCCTTCCGGAAGTTCTGTTTAAATTTGTCAGAAAAAGTTTAATCCAACAACTTCCGACAAACGCCAACCTTCAAAGATGAGGAAAATCATGCACTGCACAATGTCCTCTATGCAGCGCTTGCCAAACAAACACGTTTTATCAAATTGTGGCGCGGCGTCGGCACTGAAGCAATTTACAACACGTCACAACAAAATTCTTTCAATAATATTAGACATGTGAAATCATGCGCAGGC
>NW_008705254.1:5979734-6003551 GCF_000326865.2 Helobdella robusta
TATAACACTCTAACGTTACAATTAATACATTTGAAATATCCCCTTTAGGTTTTTTTAATACTTTTGATTTGTCTTTTATTAATTTAATATGGACTGATGATTTTATCAACAACCTTATTTATACAACAATTTCGTCGTCATATAGTATTTACTGTGATAGAAATGCAAATTGAATGAACCATTTAGGACTAACCTTCTCTCGTTGTACACATCCTTTTTATAAGATGACGAGCTTCGGAGATTATTTCAAGACATTTTACTATATACATATATATTTTAATTTTGATTATCATTGACAATTATTGTTTTTTTTTTCATGTACGTTTTTACGATGAAAATAAAAAGGTGTTCTTATTATTATTAGCTCGGTTGAAAATGCCAACAAGACAATCAACCAACCACAATCATTTCAACACAAATCTGCCCCAACTGCGACAACACCACATCCTCTCCCAGGCGTTAAGTTACCTAAAACTCAACAGCAGTGGACGGAAGCCAACGCCTTTTTTCACCATAAACTAAATTTCCTCAACAATATTGACGACATCGACAGCTACACCCAGCATCTACAACAAACAGTATACCAATACTTCGCCGACTCATACGGTACACAAAAACCTATCGTCTCAACATCAGTCAACGCCAAAATCAAACAACTAAAGAAAAAACTTAAAATCTTAAAAACACTCGGACGCAACAACAACAATTACAACAACGAAATAAGAAATCTGAGCAAACAAATTAGATCAACACTTCGTGGGGCGAAGTTGGCGAAGGGTGACGATCAATTAAATATATCTATTCAACTGTCAAAGAATTTCTGGAGAACATGCAGAAAAATGTTCTCGCCAACCACATCGCTACCTCCATTATTCGACGTCGAAAAGGGTAGTAACCACTTTTGCAACGTAATGAAGTCGATGGATAATGAAGAGTTTAATATTCCTGAGTGGATTCCATCCTTGCCGGCTCCGTCCTTCAGTAGTAATGTTAACCCGCCAACTTATAAGGAGATTTCATCTATCATTCGAAAAGTTTGATCCAGGGCCTCTCCATGTCCTCTGGATCAGATATCGATAATAATGTTCAAAAGATGTCCAATCCTCAAAACTTATCTTCATAGACTACTCTCAAAATGTTGGGCCTTATTTACGATTCCAAGTTGCTGGAGAAAGGGCCTAACTATCTTGATTTATAAAAAGGGTGACGCCAGCGACCCGGGAAATTTTAGGCCCATAACGCTACAACCCGTTCTATATAAAGTCCTAGCTACATTTATAAAAAAATAGATTATACTAATTTTCTTCAAAAAAAATAAATTTATCAACACAAACATCCAAAAAAGATTTTATCCTGAAGTCGATGGCTTGATGGAGCATACACAGATGCTAAATCATTTGTTTAAAGATGCCAGAAAAAACCAGCGAACGATTATAGTGGCTTTGCTGGATTTGAAAAATGCTTTCGGTGAAGTCAGCCATTTTCTAATCGACTCGATACTATTATTTCACCATGTACCTCAACAATTTAAATCGATTATAATGTCGATATACTCAGATTATGCAATAACCATTTCAATTAACAACAAATTAACATCAACACTACCGGTCGAGAAAGGTGTCCTCCAGGGTGATCCGTGCTCTCCGCTACTCTTCAATTTATGTTTCAATCCGCTAATGAAAATCCTTGAAACCAAAGAGTACATTAACTGTGGTTATTTCTGAGGCCCAATTTCAGGACTGAAAGCCAAATCTTGGCTCCATTTTGCTGACGACTCAGCGATTATCGCCCACAGTTCTGAAGGCGCCCAGAAACTAATCGATTTGAATTACGCGTGGTACAGTTGGTCAAAAATGAAAATGAGAATCGACAAATGCAACTCATTTGGTATGAGGAAAAAAGAGGGGACCTACGAACAATTCTCTCCGAGATTGACAATTTATGATGAAGTCATTCCAAACATAAAAATTGAAAGTAGTTTTGTTTACTTAGGTAGATTGTATGATTTTGAAGGTAAGGATACTAGAGCCAAAAAGGAAATTAGCTCAAAACTGACCAAATTGCTGGAGACCACCTCTGGTCTGGACATCAAACCGCAACAGAAACTAAAAATACTACGATACTTCATTCCAACACAAATTCAATTTGAACTCCGCAACTATAATTTCTCGCCAACATGGATATCGTCCAACCTAGATAACCTGATCGTAAGTAAAGTCAGGGAGTGGCTCTCGATGCCGATCAGCGGATGTGTAGCGGAGATGCTTTCACTACCAATGAAACTCGGGGGTAATAACATCATGTCATTAAGAGACACTGCAGAAAAAACAAAAATGAAAGTTCGCAGCTATTTAAAGAACAGCGATAATGAAGAAATTAAATGCTTATGGCACGAAACCTCTTCAAACTTTGTCAAACCTGACAGTTCGCTGAAAGAAACAGGCTCATTAAAGCAGTCTCTCAAACTCCTTGATGAATCCCGAGTGAAGTCATGTCTCAACCACATCATTGAACTTCAATCTCAAGGTACAGTGCTCAGGTCAATTGGCGAACTTATTACTCCAGCACGGATAACTTGTTGGTCAAAAATTGTTGACAACATGTCCGGGATACATTACAGATTTGTGAGGAAATACATAATTCAACAACTGCCCACAAATTCAAATCTGGTCAAATGGGACAAAACCACAACTCCCTTTTGCCCACTGTGTAACGTTCGACAAACAAACAAGCATGTAGTGTCTAACTGTGATTCAACATCGGCTCTGAAGAGATACACAGATAGACATAATAAAGTACTGGCGTTGATGATGGACGAGTTGAAGTTACAGGCTCCAAACGATTGCTGTTTGTTTGCAGATTTGGAAAGGGAAGGCATTCGTCCAATGTCACTCCTATTCAACACGCTACGACCAGACATTGCCATTTTGAGGGGCAACAAGATTGAAATATTGGAACTGACGATATGCCATGAAACTAATCTAATTTCATCGAAACAATATAAACAACAAAATATTAAAAATTTAAATGCATATCTAAATAAAGAATATAAAGATTGTTCTATAATAATTAATACATTTGAATTGTCGCCAATTGGTTTATGTAACAATTTTAATCTATCGATATTTAAATTTAAATGGTCAATACCGTTCAACTTTAAATTAATAAACAGTGTTATTAGCTCGTCATATGGATTTTATTGTGACAGAAACATTGCCTAATGCTATTTTAAATATAACTTACACCCATGCACTTGTCATTGGCAATGAGGATGGGTGGATCGTACATTTGATTATTTTATTCTATTGATAATTTTTATTCTATTCATTTTAACATTTTAATTACAATTTATTATCTTAATATCTTATAGTTTCATTGTGTCGATTAGATAAATAAAATATGTTCACACATAATAAAATACATTATTCAGTGCTGTGAGCAATGGCTGCCGACGACTCGGCAGTCATTTGTAGTTATCTAAATGACAACTATAAACACTGCACAATCATTATAAATACTTTTGAAATATCACCAATAGGTTTTTATAATAATTTTAATCTTTCACTTTTTAAAATTTTGTGGCCAGATTCTTTCAACCATGAATTGATAGAGACAGTTATAAACCTATCGTATGGCATATATTGTGACAGAAACAATTTGTGATATATGTTTGAATATACTTCACCGCTATATATTTTTTCTGAAAATGAGCCTTGTGGCAATCATTGACATTTTATTACATTTTATTACATTATTGTGACATTTCATTATTTTATTTTCATAATTATTTAGCGTCTGTGCTTTGAAATAAAAGAGTTCGCATTCTTCTTCTTCTTCTTATTATTATTATTTTTATTATTACGATACTGATGCAATATAATGATTAAAACTTATAACCAAATGCTCACAAGAATGCATGATGATAAGACTTTCAGGCGGTTGTTACGATAATTTTGCACTCAACCAGTTTCTGTGCGAAGCAAGGCAAATACGACGATGACGATGAATATGATGATGAAGATGATGATGACGATGATTGTGATGATGATGAAGAAGATGATGATAAAACTGTGTATATGATGATACAGATAATGCGCCTCAGTAGCTTTCCGTGGCGCTATATAAAATAACATTATTATTATTATTATTATTATTATTATTATTATTATTATTATTATTATGGTGATGTGACGGTGATGATGCAGATGAGGATAGAATTGTGTAGAAGATGATGATGAAGATGATGACGATAATGGCAATGATGATGCAGATAGTGATAAAAGCGATACACAGGGACGATGAATATAGTGAAAATTACAATGATGACGTCGCAAGTGATAATGTTAAAGTTGATTTGATGACAGTTACAAGTATGGTAATGTTGATATCATGACGATAGCAACAATGATGATGTTGATGTGATGACGATAACAACAAAGATGATGACGTAGATGATGACTGAAACGATGAAAATGATGGCGATAAGAAGGACGATGACGACAAGGATGATGAGTTAGTACGTGTTCAATTGGCAGTTGTACATTGAAGTAGATCAAATCGTTGTCATATTGTTGTAATCGAGACACTGCAGTTGCTAGATTGGTTATCGGCCACTGGTCTTGGTACTGATATTGCTATTTCAACAATAATTTATTAAATTTGTTTTGCTGTTAACTAAAATTATTACCATGATAAAAAACAAAAATCACTTTAAAATTTTTTAGATAATTGCCCTGCTGTATAAATAACTAAATAAATAACATAATGACTGAATTTTTTCCAAACAAAATGTCATGCATACTTGAAATATTGTACCCAGTCTTGTATCTGTGAGGCATTTTTAATCAGCATCATCGATTGTGTCTTAGTTAATTTCAACATTTTTAACTGCTAATAAATATTTATTCAATTTTTTATAATTTCAAAGTGTTAAAAATGACAAACAGGCAAAGAGTTCTAGTAGTTTTTACATTATAACAAATTATAATATTTAAAATACTTATCAGAATTAAACTTTTTTCTAATGTAGGCACTGGTACATACGTATTTGAATCTGCTGAACTTGTGGTTTCAGAATTTTTTCAAAAGCGATGAAGAATAAGAATTTATTCCCTAAAATTCCTCTCCTGACGTCTCTAATCATCTTATCGTGTTTTATGACTTTCCTAAATTTTCCAAGTTTAAAATGTTTTGGACTTATTGATGCAGATAAGGCGTCCTAATATATTTGCTCTTTGAGTCATATGTTATATATCATTCTTTCTCTATTTTATCTGCACGGTTTTATGCATTAGTTTGTCAGATAACCCATTTGTCTGGTAGATTTAAGCTAGCTTATTTTTTTTCACCATTAATAAATTATACATGCGTTTTTGTTTGTTCATATGTCTGACGGTTTTCACATGTTTACTTTTTCGTACTTTTGTTTCGTCACTTGTTCGTTTGTTCATATATTCATTTTTTCCTTTGTTCATTTAAATGTTTGTTTGTTTGTTTGCATGTTTGTTTGTTCATTTTACTTTCTAATAATTTTTTGTTAGTTTGTGTGTTTGTTTATGTATGTTTGATAATATCTTTCTCCGTGTGCCTCCGTATTGTCTACATGTGCGTGTGCACTCGCAGTAGAATTTTATTTGGAGATAATGTTATTAAGTGGAACATTAATAAGATTTATAGAGGGAGAGCATTGAAGTAATAAAAGTTGTTGTTGGTCCAGGACTGGCCCTGCTGAATGTTATTATTTCGTGCTGCTGCTTCTACTTCTTCTGCTTGCGATGTTAGTGAAATTGCAGATGATCTAAAAATAATTATAATATTTTATTTTATAAGGTTCAAAGGTCAACGTTGAGTTGTTATTATTACTAACGTTCAAAGTTTATTACTGTTTTAATATAATGCTATTAACTATTAATATAAATTCAATAACACAGTCACTGAAATGTCAACTCAGAAGTTTTCCCCATAGATAATAATAGTTTAATATTTTTAACTTTGTGACTTCAACTAGTCATTTTTAACTAGGACGGAAATGAAACTTTTTACAACGTTAAACTTAGTCTTTCATGTTTGTCCTCAGAAACTTATAAGACACATTGAAACACACGGAACGATAGAAATTTTTTCAAATATAACTAGACAAAAAATTAAAATAAAATCGGACTTATTTATCGAGAGCCACAATTAAATTCCCTCAAAATGCCGCATGTGGCCCTCGAGACTTTGCCTGGTCACACCTGGGGTAGAAATACCTTTCGATAAGTAATCTGTTGTAACGGCAAAGTAAAGATTTTATAATTTGTCATGATGTTCATTTGTGATTTAAGCAAAATATTTTCAAATGGTAACTAAAAATAAATTGTTATGTCGTTTCTGTGCCAGTTTTGATTGCACTCAAACGTTAACTCTCTGAACGAATGTCAAAAAAACTGAATATATGCATATACATATATATAGGTGTGTGTCTTCGTGTGGCCATGTGTTTGTATATGTGTGTCTGTGTGTGTATGCAATAACAGTAGATACTTTGTGGATCACTTTTGTGTGTTATGTGCAGTTAATTAGAATGAAATAATTGCAATTTATTAATTACGTGTTGATTTATTGTTCCTAGAAGTGATGTTAATGATGTTGTTGCTTATAGCATTGTATGTGGCATTGTTTGTATCGTTTTATGTACCGTCGTTGTATGTATCACTGTATCCTTGTTTGTATCACTGAATGTTGCGTCCTGCGTTCGTTGGTTTCATTCAACTTAAATGTTGATGCAGTGTCAGGGCGTCTTGACATCTTTTAAAATATTTTTTTGAGAGTTTGAAAATTAAATTGCTCCGAATTTTGTTTTTGTTTTTTTTTATATTATTATTATTATTATAAGTAGTAGTAGTAGTTTTGAGTTGTTTACCTTGTTTTGGTCTAGAGGTTTTCTATTCAATAATTTTAGACAACAATAATGTAACAATTATTTTTTGCGTTGTTGTTGTTGGCGTCAAATATGATATGATTGGAAACTATTATTCCGCATACTAACGGGGATTTTGAGAAGAATGATAATTACAACTGCTGCTGCTGCTGTTACAAGATGACTACCACGGAACGAAATAGTTCGTTATAATTTTCAGTAAGCAGATACGAGACTTTAATTGAAATTCACGGCAGCAAGTTCTTCGCTTGTGACCGGTGCAGCGGACACGTCCAACGTACAAAGCTTTCAATCAACCTTCTTTTCTTTCCTACAAAAATATCCTCAGACAATTGAAATGAACTTAAAACCTTACAATTTTTTGCAATAAATAAACCAAAAATTGATTTAAAAATGTTGTTTCAACAGAAGTTTAACTTTTTGAAAATTTAAATCTGAACTAAATTTTTTTAAATTGGTGTGTTTTTCAGCAAAAGTGATCAGGGAACACGAACTATGCATATGAAACCAGAAATAAAAATTGAATATAAATAAAAATGCCAAAAAATAATTAAGTGAATAAGAAGAAAAGATTGGAAACGTGATGGTCATGCAAGTGCTTCTGACACGATCTCAATCAGAAGAAAGCACCAGGCCATAAAAACTTTACGACTTGTTGTCCGATGAATGAACACGTTGTACCTCTAAGTATTTACATCCATGTGAATGAGCGAAAATACTATGCATCAACGCATTTACTTGAGCACATAAGAATACAACACACTTCTATGCACGTTTGTATACTAGGGTTTTTAACTTTTTTTTTGCAAGAAACCATGATATATGACGACTATTTACTTTCAAAGCACATATATCACAGCATGAAAGCATGGATGAATGGTGATAACAATGAATTTTTGAATAATCATGAAACAATTTTTCCCAGCAATTTTCAAATTTTATTCACGTAAGAACATTATTTGTATTTGTATGATTATGATGAAGATTTTGTAAGAAATTTTCAAAAGATAAACTGAATGAGTTTTTGTTACAAATATGAACATATAAACTTCAACCTCATTAGCAAAATTTTCTTTTATAGTCATTTTACTTTATTATTTTTATTTACTTCGTCACAAAAATGCTTGACCATATCAGATAAATTTTTTGAAAGATTCAGTCCCGGTTTCAGGCAGCCAGCCGCCTCTGATGGAGCACTGCGGTTGGTTGAATACCGTACAACAAATGTACAATACTTACGGTTTTATTTTCAATGCAATAACTTCATATTTTAATGTCAAAAATGTTTATGCAGAGCACAATCAGACATCACTTTCTCTTTTGTTTTTTTATCCTTCAAGTTTCTAGATTAATTTTGGTTTGTTTTAAATTTTCTTCTACGTATGTCGAAATAAATTTTTAACTTCCAAAAAACGTGAAACAGATAATTATGAAATCTTTTCTTGAATTTTTGAAAGAATATTTTTAAGGCTTTTATTTAAATAACTTAATCTACAAAGTTTTCAGCGTTTATCCAACTTGATAAACATTGCATGATGCAAAATATATTTGGAATGCGTGAGACAAGAGAAGGAAACAAATAGAATGAAAGTGAATGAAATGTCGCAAGATGTATGTTATCCCAAGATTTTAAATCTTTATAAATTGAATGGAGAAAAACTGAAACAAGCAGAAGACACAAACAAGATAAGATAGCAATCGATTGAAGAAGATTTATTGGCATTTTTTAGTTGAATTTAAATAATTTTTTAATTTAATGATCTTTTTTCATAAAATATTTTTAAAATTTTCTCCTAAATAACTATTGTCATTCTGTCGTTGAGTTTGTGTGATTCAGCATTTATTCTTATCCGTTCGAGAAAACGTTTTCCTGATATATCTTGCCAATGTATGGCGTTTGTATCACATCTCCAAAACACTTTGTAATAAAACTTTTAAAATATTTAAAAAAAATGATTGTTTTTTTTTTACTTTATTCATTTTATTACATGCCATATAAACATAGAATGGTACAACCTCGAATGACATTTGTGACACTAGTGACACTAACACGAAACATTTCAAAATGATGTGGAGATATTATTTCTGGATTCTTTGTTTTGTTTATACTTTTCTGTTCTAAATGTGTATTTGTTTGTATTTTATGTATTTGTTTATTAACTAAATTATTAAATCAATAAAATAAAGTAATATAAATATTATAACGTATCTGTTGAAATTACTTTGTGAACTGGTATCTTATCTAATTTCACAAAAAAATTATATTTGCCTAATTTAAATACCTATGTGAATCCGTTGTTTATACCTGAGTATTTGTATGTGTGTGTCAAGAATAGAGAGATGAGAGAACAAAGATATGTATGGTGCGATGTAGAAACAGCAGCATATGACCATGAACGTTGGACGGCGATGTGCATAAATATTGGACACGAGATCTCTTGAACGTACTTTGAACCGCATAGAAAGGCCGAACAAATTTTTCTCCTTTTTTCAGATATTGAGATTCATTGTAAGCATTTTTTCTTGCTTGTTTGTTTGTGTGTGTATTAATGTATATGTGTGTGCTTGTGTGTATTTGTGTGAGTGTTTTTGCTTTATTTTGTACATGTTCATGCATATTTGTCGGTTATGAATCCGCACGCGTGTTTAAATTACTGGATGTGTTTTTGTAGTTTGAGAAAATGTACAATGCACATTTAAATTCGAGTTTAAATTTTTTTCACATCAATGGTCATCCAAATATTTTTTTCTATGGTTATTAAAATGCGTATGACTGTCATTGAAGTGTAACGTTAAGATATTTTGAAAGTTTTTGTTTTTATTTTTTAGAATTTTAATTGTTCAACAAGCTTGTTTTTAAGCATCAGAGCCATTATGGAATTGTTTCACATTAAGAATTGTTAAGAACAGCCATGCCACATCTGTATCAATTTAAAAATTATTCAATAGCATTAAACGCGAGCATCTGAATGTTGGCAACGCAAACACATATTGCGCTCTGCATTTGTATGCAAATTTGTCTTTTGTATGCACTGTTTGTTTTGTGTGGATCTCTATACACCTCTCTCTCTCTCTCTCTTTCTCTCTCTCTCTCTCTCACTTTTTCTTTTTTCTCACTCTCTTTCTTTCTAGATGTGTGCGTATGTATTGTTGTGTATGTACATGAAGACGTGTGTGTGTGTGGATGTGTCTGTGAATATTATTCGGTGTGGATGTGTACATATCTGAGAATATGAACATGTCTGTATTTGTGCAGATGGGAATATTTGGGTGGTTTTAGTCTTAGTATGAGTTTGAATTTTGAGCAAATTTCTGTTGACACATTTTAGCTTTCTAGGGCAATAAAAGAAAATAGAGAGACATTAAATGTGACTGAGTGAAGTGAAGATCTCTACCGTTATCATTATTTCTATTTTATGCATCCACCTACAATTATTTTTAAACCATTTTAGTCTTCAAAGATGGAACTTAAAATATTTCCTGCTAAAATCTCAAACAAAAAAAAAAAAACCTTGCCAAAATAATTTTTAACACTAACGTTTTAATATACGTTTGAAAAAAATTTTCAAATGATAACAACCCTATTTTTGTTATTCAAATTTAATTTTTAGCCCAACAGACGTGTTTTTAAAAAGAAAATAAAATAATTTCAACATGCAAATACTAATTTAATGTTTTAAATATAAAGCTACCAACTTGGCAATCATGTAGTTAAACAAATCCTATTAAAAAAGTAGAAAAGTTCGTGTAGGCGTTTGCATGTGGGTGTGTGTACGTGTGTAAGTATAAACAGATCTGCATGTAAAGAAGCTGTTGATGCTGCTCCGTTTTTGCCTTGAATTACCTCACCCTGTTCGAAGAAACATTCGATGTATGGCTGGAACATGGCAAAGATTAACAAATTTATATTCGCAATAAAGTGCACCCATCCGCACATCGCCACGTCCTATTCCAACATAACACTTTCTTATCTTTTCCAAGCAAACCTCTACACACACACACACACACACACACACATAATATATATATATATATATATATAATATGCAGTAATTTATGAAATCTACCGAATTTCTAGCGTTGGATAGTTTTTTATTACATTTCTCAGTATTTCTAACCAAATTCTTGTCGTCATTATTTATTTTATGAAAGTTATAATAATATACAGTTTATATATATATTGATATATATATATATATATATGTTGTTGCCAGTCAGCAACTGAGTCATCTACACAAAAATAGCTCAATACCAGTATTTCAATCTGGATATAAACGTTATCACTCAACTGAAACAGCACTGCCGTATGTTATGTCTGAGTTGTTTAATGCAATTGATAAACAATATGTTTCGTTCCTTACATTCTTGGACTTGAGTGCTGCCTTCGATTGCGTAGACCATCAAATCCTGATGAATCGCCTAAAATATGATTACGGAGTTACTGGAGTTGTAGCTAATTGGTTCAATTCGTACTTGTTTGGTAGAACTCAGCAGGTTTTTTTCGGGAACAAATTATCTGGTATTGAAGCAATGTCATCTGGTGTACCACAAGGCTCAGTCCTGGGACCTATTCTGTTTGTACTGTACACTGCTGAAGTATATGAAGTAATAGAATCTTTTGGATTTTCATATCATGCATACGCTGATGATATCCAAATAATAGTTAGCAGTGAACCAGAACTGTTTGAAAGCAAAGTTGAAAATCTCATTGAATGCTTGACTAAAATAGGTACATGGATGTCAAGAAATTGTCTCAAATTGAATCAAGATAAAACTTAATTTTTACCTGTCGGTACATGGCAACAGCTTTCTAAAATTAATATTTATTCAGTCAAAATTGATAATAATGAAATACAATTCTGTGAAAATGCAACAAACCTAGGGTGTATTTTTGACTCGAAATTATCTTTTAAAGATCATATAAAAACCATATCTAAATCAGCTTTGCCAGTTATACCGCGTTCGAAAATATTTACATCAAACAACCATGCAAACACTAATTCATGCGTTTGTTTATACACGGTTAGACTACTGTAATAGCTTGTACCAGAGAGATCTATTGCTTTTCTTCAAACGATACAGAATAGAGCTGCAAAAATAACTGTTGGACGTAGAAAGTATGACCATGTGACACCCATTTTAAGAGACCTACATTGGCTAACAGTGAAAATAAGAATCAACTATAAGATTTGTGTGACTATGTATAAGGCTTTGAACGGGTTGTTACCAGTATATCTAGTAAATAAAATCTTAAAAAAACCAGCTTCTTCAACAGGTGTAAAATTGAGATCAGACTATGCCAACCTACTGGCAGTGACAACAACTCAACTACAAACTGCAACTAGAAATATTGCCGTGTCAGGACCAATTGCCTGGAACAGTCTTCCGCAATCGCTCAGAATGCCTGGACTAAAGCTTGATGATTTTAAGAGGAACTTTTCATTTATAATAGATAGCGCTTTCGAGAAATTTCAATTTTATAATGCGCTTAATAAATTGTTGATAATAATAATAATAATAATATATATAAGTTATTTTATCAAAGTTATAATAAAATACAGTATATATATATATAAACTGATGGCATATAATAGATGTAATTATCATTGCAGCAATTTTGCCTAATATTGAAATCGAAAATTTAACGGAAGGTATGTTAATGTATCAAAGAAGCAGTAACAGAATAAGATAAGTCAATAAAAAAGAGGTAAAATGTTGGATTTATGAGTTTTATTTTGAAGTTGAAGTTATCTTTGGTCAGTCTGTCTGCTGCAGGTCCGATCAACTACCCACAGTGTCCATGTGGTCATAAATTATTTAACAGTCATTACTTTACTTTTAGAGAAGAAATTTTTATTATTTTTCACTTCATTTATTTTTTAGGAGTTTTATGATGAAAACTCAATTTTTGCCGGTAAGATTTGCCAAATTTTTAAGCTGTTACAATTTTTTCTTTGTGTAAACTTTTTCTCGTTATTTTTTATTTCGAAAAATTTTTCCTACAAAACTTTTTTCACGTTAATATTTTTGTTCCTCTTATGTCTTTTCCCTCATTGAACATTGATTAAAAAAATTTTTAACACAAAAATATTTCCAATTTTTGAATTTTTTATAGCGAGTAAGAAGTTATGATTTCAATTTATCTTTGTGCTACAATATTCATCGACATGCAATGTAATTAAAAATTATCACGAATCATTCAACATTAACGAAAAAATTTCGATAGTAAGTTGAAAGTAAAATGGCATGACAAAAAAATTTGTTTTCAGCTAATAGTGAAGTCAAGTAGATCAATAGAGTATTTTAGTATATATTAATGATTCGATGTTGACAAGATTATAATGCTTCATAATAATTATAATATAATGTTATATTGTGTTATATTGCATGTGATAATGAATGAAAAGGTGATAATTTTAAAAGAATAATGATGCTCATAATGTTTGTAAAGCATCGACAAAGCTGATGAAATATACGTTGGAGATATTTCATCAAAAAGATCATATTTCATGAATCAAACGAATCACCTTCACCGATGTCTGCTTTTTATTAACTAAAAAGCTTTCACTAATGTCATCATTGTCATCACTAAAATATTTTTACACTTCATCTCTTCACTCACCATCACTCCATCATCTCCCCACTCGTCATCACTCCATCATCTCCCCACTCGTCATCACTCCATCATCTCCCCACTCGTCATCACTCCATCATCTCAGCACTCATCATCACTCCATCATCTTCCCACTCATCATTTCTCCACCCATCATCATTCCATCATCTCCCCGCTCATCATCACTCCATCATCTCCCCACTCATCATCACTCCATCATCTTTCCACTCACCATCACTCCATCATCTTTCCACTCACCATCACTCCATCATCTTTCCACTCACCATCACTCCATCATCACTCCACTCACCATCATCACTTCTTCCATTCCACCACAGTCCACCAAGCAGACCCTTGCATCGTCGACGGCAAGACCTACCAAGACGGAGAGAAGTTCCAGCCGAACTGCAGTCTGGCCTGCAGTTGTCAGAACGGTCAATATGCCTGTGCCACGTTATGTCCACAGGAGGAGAGAGTGCCCTCCCTGGAGCACTGCAGAGGGGCCCAGTTGGTGGCCGTCCAGGGCAGGTGCTGTCGGGAATGGGTTTGCCCCCACGTAAAAAATTTTGAGGTGAGCGCCTATTTTGGTTTGTTCAATTAATTCATTAGATTAATTTATTTAATTAGTTTTTATAATGTTTTTGTTTTGAAATTGGTTTTCTCGTTATCCTATTGTTGTTTAAGACACCAACGTTGTATGACATAGATGTTGATTGAACAGGTTCCGATGTAACTTTTTATGTCGGGACGTTGTTGGAATTTTTATCTCCAGCATAAATGAAGTATGCTTTCATGAGTTCGTTATAACTTTTATATCGAACGTAATTGCAACGATGCCACTTAAATGTTTTTATGCGTGTCCGCTCGTGCTCTTTACTCAGCGAACATGTTAAACTGCAGAACGTCCTCTCCACAAAGAGACATGAATTAGTTGTCACGTTGGATGTTGTTACTTTGTTTTTTTGTTGGTTTCGGCATTTTTCTTTTTGTTTTATGTTAGCATACATTCCAGGCGCTGCATATTTCATGAAGGTTGCATAGGATAAGTTTATGATTTTTACGTGTTTTATGCCTTGCGTTCGTTTAGGACGTTCTTTGTATAACATACCCTCCTTCATATTATGCACACTGTCGGGGTCATAAATTTGATAATACATAATTAAACTGGATGGTGCAAAACTTGATTTTATATTGATTTTTTATTTAAAGTTTGCACAAATATTATTCAACTATGTTAAGTGTACATTCTTTTTGTTTCTATGCAAAACGTTCGCTGTAAATATGACATGGGTGCCGCACAATGTGTATAGATTGTATTTTACATGTATTTTATAGTGTTGTTTAATGAGATCCGTGTGTGATAATGCTCTTTTCATCTGATGAATAATTGAGGGTGTTCCATCAAACTAAGTGGAGTTGCCGCGGGCTCCCTTGCAAGCATCACTGCCTACGCTGCTCAAATATTCAACATTAACAATTGCTTCTCTTATCTATTGTTTTTCAATGAATTATTTACAGATTTTTTTTTAATTTGCTAGTGGTTTTTTGTGTTCATCGTTTCAACATTTAGTCCGTGAAAATTTTATAAAATTATTCTTCAATGATTAATTATCTGTGATTATTTGGGGGTGAAAATAATTTAAATCTTTGAACTGTCATGATCGTTGAAAACAATGTTTGAAAAATTATGGAAATTTTGATAACGCTGATAAGAAATAAAATAAAATATTAACACTTTTCAGTAGCAAATTTATTTTTCAAGAACTACCGATTAGAAATAAGATGAACGCTCACTTATCAAGTAAAATGCCAAGTATATTTTTACCACGTTTGTTAGCAATTCTTACATTTAGGAATTGTTGTAGAAATGTTACAACTGTTTATTCTGACATTTTTTCTTCCGTCTTTGTAATATTAGTTCTGAAAAAAATGGTTGTTTTTTTTTTGTAATGTATTTCAATGCAGATCAAACCATTGGTCACCTATCCGTCATATAAGGAGATCAGCTCCTTCGATCCAACCTATGTTTCCAATGGTTAGTAAATGTTGTTGTTGTTGTTGAGATGTTGTTGTTGTCATTGAGTTGTTGTTGATGTTAATGTTGATTTTGTTATTGTTGTCGATGTTGTTGTTGGTTCAATGTTGTTGTTGTCCTATTATTATTGTTATTATTGTTGTTGTTGTTGCTGCTGTTGTTGTTGTTGTTGCTGCTGCTGTTGTTGTTGTTGTCGATATTGTTGTTGTAGCTATTGATGTTGACGTTAGTATTGATACTAATGTCATTGGATTTGATTATTTGATAATTGTTTTGCTTGCATTGGTGATGTTGTTTGTCATGTTTCATGTGTTGGTTTCTCCACAATGTTGGTAAGAATGGTTCTATTTTTTCTTATGGATTCGCATTATATTGCTAAGCAGAAATATGTTGCCACTGCTTTAAATTTTTAACGTGATTATTCATTATTATTATTTATTATTATTATTATTATTATGTTATTCACACTATTGACATTTCTCAGAGGATTTGTTATAAAATAGTTTTTTAAAGGATTTAATTGTGGTTTCTGATGTCAACAGATTGGTATGATTTGGTGAGGATAATGACGAAGAAGAGATGATGGTGATAATGATGACGATGATGATGATGAGGATGAAGAAGAAAAAGAGAAAGATAATGTTGATGATGAGGAGGAGGAGGAGAAGGATGATGATGGTGATGAAGATGAGGATGAGGATGACGATGATGATGAAGATGAGGTAAATGATGAGGAAGATGGTGAAGATGATTTTAAACGAGTTGAGTTGTGAGTAAAGTAAAAGTAATGTTGTAAAATTAAGTCGAAAATGACAAAAATAACGATGGAAACATCAATGTTTAGCTGCAACAATGAATGAATGATTCACTGAATGGTGACGCTGATATTTTTTCTGCCTCAAAAATACAAAACACTGCTTTAATGAAAAAATATATTTTTCTGGACAAAACACACACACACGCACACATACATACATACATATATATATATATATTTAAATCTTTTGTTAGCGCTAAAAAACTGTTTAATGAGCGCTCACATTAAAAACAAAATTTACGTGACTATGTATGAGAAACATAAACTAAAAAAGTCACAATTTTTACAGTTTAACAAAAATAAAAATGTTTTCAATTCTTTCTCAAATAATTTAAATGAAAGTCCAGATCTTCTCAACGCCGGTGGAAGACTATTCTAAACAGCGGGACAATTTGAAAACGTGTAACTGGCACAGACAGAAAATTCAAATCATCCAAACTGAGATGAAAAGTCGATGTAGCTTTTTTTGGTGAATTTACTTGCCATATATTCTGGCCATATATTTTGCCATATGATTTGAACGCAAGAACTGCAATTTTGAAGACTATCGTTTCACATGATCAAATCTTAGGATATATATATATATATATATATATATATATATATATATATATATATATATATATATGTATGTATGTATGTATTTATATATTTGCAATTACAATTAGTTTTTTCAGGAAAATGTTGAAGTGAGTTCAGATGTTTTTCCAGGAAACAGATGACTGATTATGATGACTGACGAAGGCATTTTTTTTTGTTACTGTTTTTGGTTTTTTCATCTGAATCATTAGCGCAATTTTTCATAATTTTAATTACATATTTCTAGGTTATTACTTTCAAATAGTGTAAGGCTGAATATTGTATCCAAAAAATTTCTTAAAAGAACAATAATAAATACTATAATAATATCATCCAACTAAAATTTTAAAGCAGATTAACGATTGTTGTAAAATTGAATTTGATTTGTTAAACACACACACACTAACTCACGCAAAAACACACACGCACGCACGCACACACACACTCACACGTGATACCACAATGACGCAAGCCACACACACAATTTCATCCAGCCAGGCAACGAGCCTGGCAACATCGACATTTTTTGCTGACAGACCAGTCGATGTATTGGTCTTGAGATCAATTTCTTTTTGTTTTACATTCGTTTCAAGTATGCTGCGCTTGTTGTTGTTCACTTTGTTGTTGGAGTTGTTGTTTCGTTTTGTTGTTGTTGTTGTTTGTTTTGTTATTGTGTTTTCGTTAATTTTTATGTGTTGTTGTTGTTGTTGTTTGTGTTGATGTATCGATAGATGTTGCTGTTTTATGTCATCGTTTCTACTTTATTGCTGTCGTAGTTGTTTATGATATTGTTGTTTATGATATTGTTGTTTATGTTGTTGTTTAGGTTTTTGTTGTTTGTTATCTATGTTGTTTATATGGTTGTCTATTCTATGTTTTCATTGCCTATGCTGTTAAAGTTTGCAGCATCTTCGTTTATATTGTCATTTTGTTCGTGTCGTTTTCTGTACTACTTTGCCGTTTATAATTCTAGTTTGTGGTTTGCTTCGCGACTCTATAAGGCCCTCGTTTTTAGCTCAGTACTAATATAATTTGTTGTTTCCGCGTCATATTAATTTTTGCTACCACCATCATTTTAATTTATTTTCAATTTAACGTTATAATGACAATTATTTTTATTTAAAAAATTCATGAAAAAACAGGGAAAAAATTAAGATCAAATTGCAAACAAACTTAAATGTATAGACTTGTGAGAATAATCAAGAATTCAGATAATATCGGCTGCACTTATATTTTCAACAACAACCACAACAACAACAACAGCAGCAACAATAGCAACAACAACCACAACAGCAGCAACAACAACTGCAACAACAACAACAGCATAAATAAATGCTGTTGCTGTTGTTGTTTAGAAAAGGGAGTCGAAACAGTACCACACTTATGGCTGGAGTGCCAAAAGCTGAAGATGGAGGAGAAAAATTGGGAGAACTCACTGAAAGGACAATGGAAGCTGTAAAGATGGTGGAAGCGATATTTGGAAGGTTAGATGGCTTATGGATAACTACATCAACAACAACAACAACAACAACAACTAACTACTACTACTACTACTACTACTACTACTACTACTACTACTACTACTACTACTACTACTACTACTACTGCTGCTACTACTACTACTACTACTGCTGCTACTACTACTACAGTAACAAGTTATGATTCATCAGCGTTATTAGCGTTGGAAGTTTTATTGCTGCACAGATGGTTGAAGTATTCGCATTCTTATTTCGTAGTGGCTACTGAGATATAAAGCCAACAATAAAAGATTATTGCCCTAATACCAAATCAGATTGTCTCAGTCGCAAAATTGATCCGATGTTGCACTGCTGTCAGTCGATACACTTCCATCCAAAGGGATGTCTGTCTGTCTGTCTGTCTATGTGTCTGTCTGTATGTGTCTGTCTAAATGTCTGCCTGTGTGTACATGTGTGTGTGTTTGTCTGTCTATGTCTTTGCGTGTGTATGTGCATTTCATGGAATGTCATATCAATATAATAACATGTTTGCGTTCAACATCAAAGTTTATAAAAATTAATGCATATGAACGTTTTGATGTTGTAAACAAAAAAAAATATTTCTAGACATAAAATAACCTGCATACACGCAAACATTTCTTAACATTCAAAAATATGACATGACGATTTGACAACCACAATTCACACTCACAATCACACCCGCCCACCTCTTTATACAGGCAGGCAAATGTTGTCAGAACATTTTTTTACATCAGGAAAAATAATGGAGATAACACGTCTAGACACATCTGTGTGTCGGCATAAATCCTTTGTATGAATTTTCGATATCAAACTCGCCCAAGAGCTCGGCACGCTTAGAAAAATATGGCGGGAAAAAGAGGCGAACGAAATTTTTTCTTTATTTTCTCAAACAATAGATCTGTCCACATTGATAAACTACCACACACACACACATACACACCACACACACACACACACATAAACATCACACACACACACACATACACACCACACATACACACAAACACACACACACATACATACACACACAAACACACACACACATACACAGATGTTTGAAATTACACAAAAATGGACAAACGCATACCCATTTTTTTCATTTTCAACAATTTCAACAACAATTTTTTTTTAATTAATGATATTCAAGGCATCCTACGCATGCTTACACGCGCCCTGTCCGCACACACCACACCGAGGCGAACAAACGTAAGCATAACCACCAATGCAACATGCATTCCGCCTGTATTTAACATTTTGTGTATTGAAGTGCTTTGAAACATCAGTGCAAACAATTGTAAATTGAATGTATGTAACGCGCATGTCTGTATTCCAGTACACAGTTATTATTCATAAGAAAAATGTACAGCATTAAATGTAAGGCTGAACTCCATATTTTATATGTATACATTGTATACACATAAAAAAGGTTTTTGTATGCGTGTGACTACTTGTGTGTGTGTGTGTGACTGCTTGTGTGTGTGTGTGGTGTGTGTGTGAGGAAGAGAGAGGGAAAGTGTGAGTGTACGTGTGTGCATTCAAGTGTGTGTCTGAACAATAGAAACATTAGTATACACAAACGAATATATGCAAGATGCTTGGCATGCTTAACTGTGGCGTCATCATGAAATTCGCCTTGCATGTAGCTCGCTCAGACTGCCTGCTTTCATTTTATAATTTATTGCTTTAGAAAAATGAATTGTGAAGGAAAAAATGTACGATGCAAGACGATAAAAGAAATTTTTTAAAACTTAAATAGTATAAAGGAAGGAGAAATTAAGAAACTAAAACAAAAAGTCATAATGGATGTTGAAAAAAATGTTGAAAATGTGAAAAGAATTTGTAAGAAATTTACGAGAAATTTTTTCCGAACAATTTCAAAGGATCAAAAAGGCTGATTGAATTGAATTGCAACAATCCTGCTGTAGATTGCAGTCGGTGTGTATATAATGTTCCGTATTGATCTATTATTGTCATTTTCAATGCTTTTATAACTTCAACTTGCATTTATCACCCGCTTATAAACTTAAACTTTCGATTCCAAATTCACAGAGTTATTTTTAAAAATTTTTTTCTTAAAATAAAATTTTTTACAAAAATGTTTAGAATATTTTAATTTTTGTTAAGTTAGAATAAAATGTAGAAAATATTTCAAATGTCAATAATTTTTTTGTTAGGAAATGAAAAAGATGGCATTAAATGAGATTAAACATAATGCTACCTCCTGGCGTTCTGTTTTTATGGACATGTCTGTATGTTTTTTTGTCTGTTTGTTTGTTTGTTTGTTCGTTTGTTTGTTCGTTTGTTTGACTGTCTGTCTGTTGTTTATCGTGAGACTTTCGGCTGTCATATAACTCCATATTTATGTAATTCTGATCGTTTCGAAGCTCTGCTTTTTGTTGTTATGGTTTTCGTTTTTGTGTTGAGTTTCATTTTTTGATATCACCCTCTAATACATATTTGAAATCTTATTTATCATTTTGTTGTTATTAGCAATAATGTGGTGAACAAATAATCTGAAATTGTTGTTTTGTAGGTAGCAGTTAATGGACAGCAACCGTGGAGGTAGTAGCAGAAGTAGCTGTGAAGAAGCGATTGTAAAAATTATAGTAGTAGTAGTAATTATAGATGAATATAGTAGCCTGGTTGGGCTAGTTCAATTCGAATAATAATTCTTATTAAAAACTACTGTAGTTTTTGTAGAACTAGTGAAAGAAGTATCAGTAGTAAAAGTAGTTGAAAAGTAAATACTGATAGCAGTAATAAGAAAAGAATTTTATGACGGCAGAACCAATGATGACGAAGATGTTGTCGTTGTTTACTACAAATAGTTCAGGTAGTAGGGAATGTTATTGATTTTGTGGAAAAGATGTTGCTCATAAATTGGATTAAGCTGGTGAGGATGTTATGCTGGATGGAAATGATGCTGCTAACAAGATAACAATAATAATAATAATAATGATGATGATTTTGTTTTGGGGGATCATGTCAATGATTGCGATTGAGATGATGGGGACAACTCGTTGATGACGATGATGACGACGACGACGACGATGCTGATGATTATGAAGATTTAAAGATGAAACTTGAAAAAACTAATAATATCAATAAATAATACTAATTAAAAGTATGATGATGTTAACTGTGATCAGAGTTTGAGTGATTTCAAGACCTTAATGCCTCTCCTAGCTAACGGTACACAATGCCTTCTGCACGTGTAACATTATTTACACTCTGTTGAGTTTCTTCATTAAATGTTCTTTGAATGAATAACTTTGAAAAAATATTTGAAAATTATAAATTCACCAAACAGTATTGTTAAATGTGGATTCAATTTTAACAAGAAATTAGAGAGCCGTTGACTGTACTGAGGTGGCCATATTAATTTCGCCAGTTCTGCGCATCGAACAATTTTTTATGTTGTTCTGTACCGTTTAATTCAATAAATTTTTATCGGGTTTCACTCAACTGTTTACTAATTTATTTGAATAATAATCACGTTTAAATAATAATTAAAAAATAATGAAAAATTCAACAATAATTACAAATTTATATAGGAACTTCGTTTGGTTAAACTTTAATGCTAGCAACATTTTTAGTTATGGGAGCTTTCAGTCCCAAAGTATCCCTTGCTCGCGCTACTGCTCGGCCCACAAACTCACTCGCTCAGTGGTCCAGTCATTTTCATTGGATGACCACGGAGAGCGTAAATAGATGCTCATGAAGATATACATGACTTGAGGAGATGTTTATAAGAAGAATATTCACGTTAATGGCATCAATAAAGTTTGCATTCTTCGGATGTGCGTATGATGATGAGACTCCTTCTGACGAATGGCTCTCCATAATGGTAGTCTCTCGTCGTCGTTGATGCGATCAATGTGATTGATGCTGCTGTACTTCATGTAATCAAATTCATTCACGTTGCTGTAGTTGCTGTTGTCTTTGTTGGTGTTTCGGTCGCATGCTCATAGTTGCTGCTGTGACTACTGGCCATGCTGTGGGATCGTTGTTAGTCTTCTAGTTTTTGTGCTGTCTTCTTTTACAACTAATACGTACTAAATAAAGTTTTGGATTCAACATTCAACACGCAGTTGGATTGATGTTTGTGCCTGTTGGAATGTTTTTCTGTACACAAATAATGAGTAACAAAATAGTGCAACTATCACGCTTCCACCATCGCACTCTTGTTTCAAACGACAAAAAAACTTTTTGTTTTTTCATATTTCTTCTTGATCGACTCCTTCTTCTTAATTTGTTTGTGTATAATATTATTTCTGTTGTGTAATGGATGATGAAATATGATTATGAAGATAGCGAGTTCACGAATGGATAGCATGCAACACATGTCACGTGAGGAGGATGTGATTTACCGCGCAATTAAATAGCAGACGTTCTTCAATCCAACAACCAATAGGCTTTCATGAATTTATCACGTGACTTGGTGCTCGGATATGCTGCAGATGTTTCTTCCGACGAGTATAATGACGATGGTGACGAGGATGAGAAGATGATGACGTTAAAAATCACATCATAACCAAACATGCTGGTGATGATGTTGAATATTCACATCTTAAGTAAAAACCCTTGATGATAGTAGTACGATGATGCGATGATAATGATGATGATGATGATGACGATGATGATGATGATGAGTACGATGATGATGATTACTACTACAATGATGATGATGATGATGATGATGATGATGATGATGATGATGATGATGATGATGATGATGATGATGATGATGATGACTACGATGATGATGATGATGTCCTCCCGATGAAACGGCAACGTTAACTCTTAGAATAGGAAGAACAGTCGTTTAACAGTTGTTAACGAACTGGGGCCTTCCAACGCCAAAACACAATCTTCACGCAAATAGAGATGCACTCTTGCAAAATGTGGTTTTTTTATTATTTAAGTTTTTTTCTTACTTTTTTAATTTTATTATTATTTGTTTTATTTCTCATTCATCCATCTTCATCTTCATCATCCTTATTTAATGCAATTGGTACACGGAGTTTCATCCAAGACAACTTATTTATTTTAGGTTTTTTAAATTTATTGTTTTAAGTATTAAACTGAATTTATATAATTACGTCAATCCGTTTCATATATATTTTCATTATTACACCATCACCATCATCATCGCTTACGAGTATCTTCCTATTACAAGAATCATCATGATTACCGAACGCCTTCAATCATCATCATCTTCATCATCGTCATCACTGACGAGCTAATAAATTTACTTCACAACCGACATTAATCATTTCATGGCATTACCAGGTCCCTCAAACTCGCATGAGAACAACAATCACATCTCCTCATCATCGTCTCCATCCTCATCAT
>NW_008705254.1:6003601-6014175 GCF_000326865.2 Helobdella robusta
TCATAGCTTTTTTGCAACAACAACAACATCGGATCAGATCATCATCAACATCAACAACATTATCAACAACATCATCATCCTAATCATCAGATCATCATCAACATCAACACCACCAGAAACATCAACATTATCATCATCATTTAACATTACAACCTTCGGTCATAATTGATGAGATCACCAACTTTACAGCTGCCACCTCATGAACCGTTAATAATCGCCATCTGCTTTTTATGTCGTCATCGTCGTCGTAATCATTTCATCACCATCATTATTATCGTTATCATCATCAGTATCGCAAATATTTTCGTTAACATAATAATTGCTTTACATTCAATGCAGAATCATTCAAACCAATTTTGTTCGATTTCTTTTTTGCTGCCAAGAATGAAAAGTTTTCTACTTGTTGCAAAAAACTAAAATGTGTGGATTTCAAATTTTTTATGTAAAAGTTCAATAAACAAAATTAAAATAGAAAATTTTTTACAACGGTACATCATTTGAATATGAAAATCTCATAGCAGTATTTCAAATATGTCACCTGAGTCAACAACACATTGGAAATTTTTACCCAGGATTTCTGATTATTTATAAGTATTTTCATTATATTCCTCTATTTATAACTGCTGAAGTTATGTTCGAATAAATTTTGCTGCATTCCTTAGCTACTGCAGCTTTAATTTTAATCACATACAATTATAAGTTATTTGTAACTCGAAACATAAATTAAAAAACCAACTTGAATTAAAATTCATGAAAATATTTTAATAAATGATTCTCTTTTAATTCACCACTACACACGCACACACACACAAACACACACACAAACACACACACAAACACACATACACACAAACACACACACACACAAATATATATATATACACCCAATACATACAGGAGTCTCCATCCAGATAACAGCAGACGCAAATGACTGCGAACACAGGATGAAAAAGAAGCACTGCTTCCATAGACCGTGTCCCAGTGAGACCGAAAACACGAGACCATCGGTCTGTTCATTGTTGCGTGTGTCTCATTTCAAATTTCAACCTGAAATAAATAAACAAATAGACCTGTTGTCATTGTGGGTATTTATGGGTACGTAGCCATACATACATTGGGGAGTGATGTTATTAAGTGAAATTATCATAAGAGATATGCCAGTAGTGATGTTTGGTTACAAAATTTATCAAAAACGGAAACTGTTGTGACAAAAAACAGAATTTTGCCAAACTAATTTTATGAGTATTTTTTGGAGGATTCCATTTATCTTAAGAGATAATCTGTACAAAGTTTTTATTTGGATACGTTATGATTTTGTTGAATTAGTACCAGCATTACTACTAATATCATTACTACTAATACTAATAATAATAACAATAATTACAACTAATAATATTAATAATTTAATTTAAAACAATAATTATAACAACAGAACAGGGCGAAATCGTTCGAGAATTGTAACGACGGAGTCGTGAAATCGTTCACGCTGAAGACCTCGGAATGCAGCAGTCTGAAGGAAGTTATGAACACCTTCTGCCTGCCATGCCAGATAACCAACAGAACAGTCGGTCCACCGTCTCGTAACGATACAGCGACCAAGGGGACAACCAGGAGAACCTGTTGCAAACCTGCTGCTTCAAAAGATGTGCAAATAGAAATGTTGTGCGGCAAGGAGGTGAGACTGGAACTCTTTGAGAGAGTTACGAGGTGTTCTTGTACAACTAGCCCGTCAAGCAGACACGCGTGCTCTATGGTTTAGTGTTCTGCGTGCCGCTGCTGGCTCCCTCCCTCAGTTGTCTGCATTGTTTCCGCGTGCTATTTTGGCTGCTTGATTAGTTGCTCAATTAGGTAGTTGGTTCGTTTAGTTGGGGCTTGTTATTGCGAGTGGATGTTTCAATCGATGAATGCAGAGTTTCTTCATTGGTTGGCTGGCTGTCTGGTTGGTTAGTCGATCGATTGTTCAATTGAAAGATGACAAGCAATTATTGTTGAAGGGCTTACTGTGACTCAACTTTTTTAAATGATTTTATCAATAAATATTTCATGCTGACATCATTTTTTATTTCCAATCAATTTAAACTCAACGTGCTTGCTGTTGTTATTTATAATTGGCGATAAATTTTTAAGCGGAGCATCCTTGCAGTGGTAGTGATTGATGACGATGACGACGATGAAGATGGTGACGATGGTGAAATATAATGCTGTGCAAACGTTCTTGAAAGCTTGTTGATTGTAGTTGGAAGAATTCCCTCACTTGAAATTAAAATTCAAACATGCATTGGATACAAATGTCGGAAATAAATGTTTGAAATAAATGTTGGAAAACAAAACAGCCATGTTGGTTGGCATGACTTCACTCGTCCCTCAAAGCCATGTTTTGGAACCTCTCGTCCATACCACTGAACTCAATCGACCTAATCGGTTTTATTATTTAAATTTCAGCGAGTTACGTAAGCTTGAGAAAATTTAAAAAAAATTATTTTTTATTTGATCATAAGTGGAAGTTTATTGTTGTAATATAATATCCATCCACATGCTATATTAAATTTTATAATTATATATACATTTATATCATATGTATGTGCGGTGTGTGTGTGCGGTGGATGTGTGTGATGTGTGATGTGATGTGTGTGTGTGGTAATATCGCACATGGGAGGTTTTTAAAATTACATATTTAATACAATTTACTCTCTGATTAAAATTATATTGCACACGATACGATAATTCGTAAATTATTATCTGTCCCACTGGTGACTTTCAATAAAATGATTGTAACAAGAGATGAAGCGGTTGTATCTTTTCATTCACAATCAGAAATTTTACGACGAGACTGACTGACCATATACATAGAATACTTTACAACCAGCTAACGATCGATTCTATTTCATTACATTAAATATTGATAAAAATTCACTTGTTAAAAGTAAATTTCACGTTAAAAGAGCTCAAAAAATGAACCACACGGAAGTATTAAATGTTTAATTGCTTCAGAATTGAAAATATAGATGCAATAGTCGTATAATAATAATTATAATATTTAAAATAATAACAATAGTAATAAAAATAAATTGTAGAAATATAGTGACACTGTTTTTTCTATTGGAAGCTACATCTGAAGTTGCTTACTTGCCAGCCAACAAATATTAATTGAACAGGTTTCTGTGAAAGTTTCCAAAAGTAGGAGGAAATAACATTCCATAGTGACAGTCGCAAGTTAAAGGACGAATAAATTCAAAATATTATTTACAACACATCAATAATTAGAATATATTGAATAAAAACATACACACATGCACCATTTATTCTTAAAATTGGGAAAATAAATAATACAAATAAGCGAATCGAATACATCAGACCAGGCATGGCGCGACAAAGAAATGTAATATCTTAATTACGGTCAATCAATCAATATGCTCGCTCATCCATCCACTCAGTCATTCATCCATCCATTTTCCACCCATTTTTCCATCCATCCATTCATCCATCAAACCATTCATCCATCCATCTATCCATCCATCCATCCATCCGTTCATCCGTCCATCCATCCATCCATCTATCCATCCGTCCATCCATTCATTCATCCATCAACATCTAGCATGCGACCCGAACTCGGCTAGAAGAATCTGTTAGGAGTGGCTATGGTACTGAGTACTTAGATCATTATTTCAATGTATAATCGTTCAATGTTGTTTCAGTTTTTATCAACGATGACGCCAAAATGAAAAATAAATCAACACTTTTCGAAACCATGAAATAATTTAAACATCATTAATTATTCATCAAAACATCAAAATAATTATTCAGTATGCATGTGTGTGTGTGTGTGTGTGTGGTGTGTGTGTGTGTGTGTGTGTGTGTGCGCACGCTGTACGTATGTGTGTGCCTTTTGTGTGTGTATGTGTGTATTTGTGTGGGAAAACTTCATAGCCACAAAAAATTCAAAAACTCCACATAAAAATTTATTCATCACAACTTACACACGTTACAACTTTAAATGCGTCAAACGACTGAAATTGCAGTAAAGCTTCTGTAAATTGATGGTACAAGAAAAACTGTACCAGTGTGAATGCAACACGTACAAGTAAGTCCATGAATAAGCGTAACAATGCATGTGAGACTTGTGGTAATGCATTGTGGAAAATTTAGATGATGATGATGATGGAGCCATGACACGCAAGTTTCCAACTGTTGCATGCGTTCATGTTTGCTGCTCATCCATCATAAACTAAGTGTTTATAAATTAAAACTAATTTGATTGATTGATTGATTGACTATGAAAAACATTTGGTTATTTTAAATTATTAACCTATATATATATATATATATATATATATATATATATATTCATCATCATTTCATCATCATCTTCGCCATCATCTCCATCATCATCTTCACCATACTCTCCACCATCATCTTCGCCATTCTCATCATCTTCCTGATACGGTACAGCAGTGACCACCACTACTGATCGCTGAGGAGCAGCTCCATCCAACAGGGGCAACTGGTGATGTCCATCCTTTGGTATCCGAATGACCATCCCTTCACGAAACTAACCAGGACCGAATCCAGCAGTACAGGTCCGACTGCAGGAAAGTCATTTTTGACATCAACATCATCGGTGCTGTTGTTGTTATTGTTGTTGCTGTTGTCGTTGTTGATGTTCTTGTTGTTGTCGTCGTTGTTGCTGATGTTCTTGTTGGAGTTGATGTGGTCGAGGTTGATGTTGTTGCTGTTGCCATGGAAGTTATTTCTGCAAAAGTTTTCACTGAAACTGTTGACGTTTTCTATGTTGTGGTCGATGTAATTAATGGATTTGTTGTTGCTCTTGTTGCAGTTGTTGTTTTCTTTATTGTTATCAATTTCAAAATCACTAGCAATGTTGTTGTTGTGATTGCAAGTTACAGGACTGGCAGTATCATGGTTTCGAACAGCAAAACTGTTCAACCGGATTGAGCAGTTTCTTCCAACTTTAATAACCGGTGATCGATCGGGCTTGTTGCGGTCCGACCTGCAGACGAATATTGGGTAATCGGAAATGTTGTGAAGGTAAATGACTGATTGTTGTTGTTTTGTTGTTGGTGGTGTTGTTTCTGGCGATGTTTTTGTTTTTGTCGTCGCAACATGATTTGTTGGATGTATGTTTTGTTGTTGTTGTTGCAGTTCTTTTTGATGTGCTGTAGTCTGGGCTTTACAAAAAACTGGTAAAGCCGGCGATAAAGAAGAAAATGGTATTGACAGTGATGGTGAAGCCAGTGATGGTGATGACGAAGATGGTAATGATGATGACGTTGATGATGACGAAGATGGTGATGACGATGACGTAGATGATAGTGTCGACTGTAAAAGAGAGGAAGAAAAAGAGGAAGATAGAAATGCAGCAGCGGAGGATGAATGATTTGGAGAATTAACATCCTCCAGTCGTCTTTCCAAAATGACACCCCGCCCTATTTTTGAGCGCGTTTGCAGCAAAGTTTGTTGCTGCTTGGATGAACTGAAGTCGTAGAACGTGTTGTGCTGATGTAGTGAAGATCTGTTGTTAGTAGTAGCAATGTTGTCGTGCTTCTTTGAAATTCGCCTGAGAATATATCGAAAAGGGTTTATTGCAAACATCAAGTTGTTGTTGTTATGGTTGTGGTTGTTGTTGTTGCTGCTGCTGCTGCTGCAATTTGTGGTGTGGACGTTCGTGTCGTTGTCCTTACAACCCATCAGATGTTTAACATCAAACGTTGACCAATCATTTCGAAGGCTTCGTGAATATCGTACGCAACTTTTGTATTCTCTGTACAGCAGTCGACACCACACTGACTTCAAATTGCTCCCTCCCTCTTCTTGGTGTTGGGGCTGTTGGTGCTTCAGGGGTTGAGGTTCTGGTGGAAGTTGTTGTCGACATTTTTCACACTTTGGAAGTTGTTGATTTTGATGTTGATGATATTTTTCGGTTTGTTGGTTTTTTAGAAGGAGATTTTTTAGTCCAGTTTGGTTGCTTGCGTTGTGAAATGTTGAACGCTGCTCACTCAACTCACACTCTGAAATAAAATTAAGAAGAACATTTCAACAGCCAGTCTTATGACAAAAATCAACTGAAAAAAAAGTTGAATGTACAATTCATTCAATCACTGTAAGTTATCTGATAGAACAATAAGTCAATTAACACTAAAATATAAAAATATTTCAAGAGAAATAAAAAAATGAATGTATACAAAGTGAGAGACAATATCCTTTTCAAAAATTCAAAATTTCACTTCCATCAAACCTGCCAACAGAACATTCCAGTGGCCTGGATTGATGCAGGATCTGTCTTCAGTGCAACCCTGACAGTGTGGAAGGTTTATTAATTTTATTTCATTCGCCAGGCTGGTTGTTTTAATTTCATTCCACAGGATGAATGAAAGTAAGTGGGAATCTACGCTTGGAATGATATTCCTCGAAACCATGATACACTCGTTGTTGTTGTTGTTGTTGCTGCTGCTGCTGTTGATGCTACGTTGATTGTTGTTGTTGTTAGTGTTGTGGTTGATTCTATGTTGGCTGTTGTTGTTGCTGGTGATGTTGTTATGGTTGATGCTATGTTGGCTGTTGTTGTTGTTGGTGATGTTGATGTTGCTGATGCTATGTTGGCTGCAATTGTTGTTGTTGTAGTTATTGTTGTTGTTGTTGATGCTAAGTTGGCTGTTGCTGTTGTTGATGACGCTGGAAGGATGATAATTATTCATATTTGCGTTTTTGCATAAATAGTTCTTGGATGATTTATTGTTCAATATTCTTTTCAGCAATCTCAATTGATGCGTTGGTATGCCTTTAAGGAACGCAGCAACGAATTGTTCGCATGATGTATTGATGTCATTATTACAACTAGGAAGTCTTGTGTTGTTGTGAATATCTGATTTGGTGGTTTTCATGGATGCGAGTCGTCGTACGAGGTTCTTCTTCTCCATCAGTTTGTAGGTTAGTTTCATTAAATTGCTCGCATTCATGATTGATTCGTTCGAGTAATTTTTAACAGTACTACCATTATCGGCGAGACTGATTTTGACGTTGCTAGTAAATTTGTTTTTCATAATCCTTTGATCATTGAACACGATGCTATCACCAGAGTTGGTTTCATGGATGTTGTTGCTTTTGTTCATCCTATCAAATATTGCAGGCTTGATGAAATTCAAGCACGAACAACAACACGATGTGCCATCTATTGTTTCTGAAGAGAGTGTCGTCGTATTTGACGATTTTGTCGTTATTGTTGTTAGTGGTGGTGCTTTTGTCGTTGGTGCTGTTGATGTAGTTGTTGTTGATGATGTAGTTGTTGTTTGTGATGGTGCTTTTGTCGTTGGTGCTGTTGATGTTGTTGATGATGTTGTTGTTGTTGTTTGTGGTGGTGGTGTTATATCTGCCTCTAGAGTATTTGGGTGAACATGGGTGAACGCTGGCGACAACATCGTTGATGATGAGAATGACTGACATGTCGACGCCGATGGAGACGATGATGACGACATCAACGCTTGTGACGTAATCAAGTAATTGAAATGGTCCGTCCACGTTTGCAGACAAGAGTTCTGCCGAGAGTAGCAGTTACGCAATGATCTGTGCTCCTGCAACAAGTGCCAAATCAATAGACGCCTGGTTACGTAATCCATTGTTGTGCTGCTCTTGTGATGTTGTTGGATTGTCGCTGATGTTGTTGTTATTGCTGCTGATGATGTTGTCGATGTTGATGCTATCAATGTTGATGTTAGTGTTGAAATTGTTTTGGTTTTTGTTGTTGTTGATGTTGTTGTTGCTGATGATGTTGTCGATGTTGATGTTATCAATGTTGATGTTAGTGTTGAGGTTGTTTTGGCTGTTGTTGTTGTTTTTGATGTTGTTGTTGTTGTTGCTGATGATGTTGTCGCTGTTGTGGCTGGTGTAACAGTTAATGTCAGGAGATATTTTTGTTGACTTAATTATCTTTGTTTATAATTTCGGACTAGTTGAAGTTGTTGTTGTTGCATTGTAACTGACTTCTAAGATGAAAATAAAGAAGGTTTTAACATTAAAAATTATTAAAATACTATCTGGAAAAAATTTGTAAATGGCTCAAATAACTGGAAGCACATGGCTACCAGACAAACAAACATCCTTAATAAAGATTTGCCAACACTCCATTATTTGCATTTTACATTTTTAAGAAACATTAAAAATAAATAAATAAATAAAAATTTGCGAAATATAATGATGACAAAGTGCTGTTGAAAAGAAATTGTTTACTTTTCAATTGTTTTATTTTATAATTAAAAAAACTATCCACTAAATACAAAACTAACAAACAAAATCCTCTAAATGATCCACACGAATTAATTTTAATATTAAATGATTTGTTTAAAAGAATTTTTCAAAAATTCGGAAACAAAGTAATTAAAAACTTACCAGTGTAATATAAGACAAATAAAAAGATTAAAACATTTTTTAAAACTCAATAATTCCAGCAACAAATATTAATATAACAATCCACATACTGCAAAATGTCTGTTGCGAAATGTATAAACATTCAGGAGAGCAACTTCAATCCTCGGATCACCCGTAATATCATAAATGATGTCGGCGGAACGAACATCCTCTATATATACTCATGTGGGGCTGTATACATTCATATACATATATACTTATATATAACTTCAATACATGATATGTACACATATATATGTATATATATAACAACTATATATATATACATAATATATACAACTGATATCTTCACATAAGTATGTATACTTATTCACAAATGTATATAATTGCATTTGCTATAAATTATTATTTTTAATATTCGTTCGTTTATCGTGCTATTTATATCATCATTTATTCTAAATAACGTGTCCATGTGTTGTGCGGTTCATGTACGTAAAACTGAATTATATGAATCTTTACATGTAACTGGCATATAGCTACTCTTAGTTTTTCTTCTTATTTGCTTGTGTGCTTTGCTTTATGCGATAATAAAAAATCTATTTTCATTCAATAATAGTCATAAACAAAACACTACAAATAAACATTGCGCACAGCATCCAACCGTAGTATTTCGTATTTTTATAACATAAAGTCTATTTATGTCAATATAAAAACACAAGCTTATAAATAAATAAGCATATGTTTGTGTGTGTGTAGGCGCATATACTCATTTCTTAGCGTGAAATTTTTATATGAAATATCATATTATTTTGCATAAACTTTCATACAAATGACATCAAACACACAATAACACACACACAATAACACACACACACACTTACATATATATATATATATATATATATATATATATATATATATATATATATATATATATATACCAACTCAAACTGACACAATTATAAGTTAGACTCTTCGTCACAATAGGTCTCCAAAGATCTGCGCTAGAACTCATCTGCTAATGTAAATTAATGTTACCCTCTGTGTGTTATTTGATGTGTGTGTGTCTGTCTGACTGTCTGTCTGTCTGCCTTTGGGTGTCCGTGTGTGTCTGAAAGGGTCTGAGTGTGTTTGGTTTTGTATGTGTGTCTGTGTTGGTGTGTGTGTGTATTTATTCATTTATTTGTCAGTTAACTACGATGCACAAAATATTTGTATCACAGTTTTGGTTTAAAATAAATCCAATATGTCTTGTATTTAAAAATGTTTCCTTATAAATTCAGTCAGCAGTTGGTGTGCTGCGTGAATTCAATGTGATTATATCGTAGCGATGATGAAAGTCTCTTTATCCATCTACTATTGTAGTATAATTTAATCATCCAACCGCGGTGAACCTGGAGATCGCAACCGATCAACTTCATGCAACACGTTCTCAGCATGTCTCACAGGTCTCAGCACGTCTCACAGGTCTCAGCATGTCTCACAGGTCTCAGCATGTCTCACAGGTCTCAGCATGAACTTTTAGATCAATAGGAAGTAGTATATTAAGTAATAGGTTGCAATATTTATAGGTCTACCCACCCATGTCTATTGTCTAAAAGTCCATGTCTCCCTGTCCAGTATCCTGCCCTTTTAATTGCGAATCATAAAATTGTAATTCGATTGTTGGTTAATTAAGAATGTCTTGGACTGTGGCAATTAAAAACTTCTAAACTTACTTGTCAACGCAAATGGCATTTATCATCATAGTGAATATGTCTTAATGAAAACGTTTGGCCGAGGTTGTATTATGAAAATTTCAGAAACAGTCTGCAATCAGAGGATTGAAATAATAAGTCTGTCTGTGTGGGATAATCTGGCAATGTTGGAATGTGTGGTTGTTAGTCTTGTGACACGTGATGTTAAGCTAGTCCAGACAAACTTGCACGTAACTGCAATTTTAGATGTCCATCCATGCTACTGTTCCACAGACGTTCAAATATATTCCAGCGACCTATTTTCTAAAACTCATTGCTGTATGAATGAGATAAAAGATAATTACGTATAGATGTCTGAAGATAATAACAAGCACGCACGCATGCACACGCACACACATACAAACATCACACGCACACACATACAAACATCACACAAACACCCATACACAGACTTTACAAAATAATTACCCTTAGCTTATTTATAAATATGTATCGGCG